>NW_027361714.1:48325000-48512500 GCF_039654945.1 Dendrobates tinctorius
TTTTCATCAGCCACGACGTCTCGAGTTCGTTCTTTACTGTTTCTGTCAATGGCTGATCGCCGACCTCGAAGTATCCAAGAGTCAACGTACTTTGTTGGATCAAACAGCTGCAAAGGTGGCCCAACTAGCCTGAGAAAAAGCAGCGAAGAAATAGTCTTTGTCAGCAACGATGCACGGGATGGTGTCGCGATCAGGTTCATTTGCAAAAATCCCCGTTTGCATTCACTGGAGGAAATAGGAATGGTACAGAGTGCGTGTTGCAGTGGCACCATTTTCTCAGAGCACTTTCTCTCGATCAGGTATTCATGAAATCCGCGAATGACGTCTCTTTCTGCAAGCTGAAATTTTCTACACAAGTTTCTAACTTCCTGCTCGCCGAATGTTAATTGTTCCTGGACATCATCTGGCCACTGTGTCTGGTCAAACTTTAGCTGTTGTTCCTTTTTCTTGAATTTGCACATGCAAAATCACTGTCTGGAGTGATTCTCTGTCCGCCTGAACTTCTTAGTAAAGTAGTAAAACATGTAATTACTAACTGAAGAGACACTATGTTAATGGCTGATCTCTATGAGGCTATCTTGGGATCGCCATTGAAAAACAGATTCACTTCAGATAATGTGACATATTCATCAATACTGTCTCATTCATTAAAATGAGAAAGTTTTTCAAAGTGGTTCATACTGTTTGATAAATCTTTTTTTTTGACTGAATAGTCTTAGTTTACACCACCTATTAGTATTTGGGCAGAGCTGTCAATCAACATGCAGGTAAGTGCCTACAATGCGCTCACTGTGCGCCACTCCGATGACTTCAAGCAGTCCATTTTCTCCATGTAGCCACTGTTTCAGTAAGGTAGCTAGACAAGATTCATACGCATCCTGATTTACTTGCAGATTAACACTACGCTTTTGGAGGTGACAGATTCCCTTTAAGGAAGCAGCGGCCTTATGCAATTTACTTTAAAGTTACTTGTTAATCATTCACATAGTTTAGGAAGAACCGGTTAGACTCGATTTGTCTTAAGCTAAATTCATATTGCACTGTAACGAGTCTAATAGGTAAAAGCGTGTGCTTGATTTTGGACATCTCTAGTCATCTGTTTGTTATTTCAGAAAACTACATTAGGTCAATAAATTAGTATGAGACAAGTCCTCTATAAACTCCTGTATCCCACAGGAAACGCTGAGCCCATCCACCATGTGTCATTTACAAAGGTCCATTTACACTGAAAGATTATGGTGAACAAGCATTCCTGGGAACTCTCACTTCATGATAACCGTGCAGTGTAAACAGGCTGCCAATCATCTGATGAATGAGTAAAATGCTCATTTGTTGAGAGACATGATCTTTTGCTTCTTTTCTTTTTACTTCACTCAATAGTTAGGAGACTTGAAGCCGCAATTGTCTGATCGCTTGTGCTAAACATTGGGCTTTAGTACTACTATGTATAACAGAAATCCAGATCTATGAACGTCAGCCACAAGCCGGTGTTCACAGAAGTGTCAAAATGACAGGCACGGGGGGGGGGGTCTTCAGCAGGACCACCAGCTGTCGTGACATCTCATCAGCACCCCTAGGTCACGTGACAGGGACGCCGATGGGGGAGGTATACGCCATGTTTCCGGCCTGTGCGCATTAAATCCCACCAGAGATAATCTCACATTGCACTCTGACCAGTGTTATTCAATTCTATTTTTTTCTCATGCCAGTTCAGCCATGAGTGTATCTCACACACTGCGGACCCATTCAAGTCAATGGGTGCGTGCAAAACCTCAGACTGCACTCAAATATCATTAGAGTGCAGTCCGGTATACGCTGAGACATGCAATGGAGAACATGGAGAGATCACTCGCTCCTTCTTCAAGATTAACCTATCCTTCTTCTCACCTGTGATCCAATTCTCGCATGCAAAAGGATCGGATCACAATAGCATGACACTCGACTCACGCTCCCAGCAGAGTTTGAGCCGAGTGTCATTAGAGTATCGCATCGGATCCATTTTAAGTTTCAAACGAACCTTTGGAACCACTCAGACACACGGGCCTTAATGTGAGATAAAGCTCTGCACTAAAAGTTCTCTTATAGATTCTGAATTGTGTGGTGTATGACAGGGGCAGCAAAATTCTGCTGCTCCCCCTTAGACTGAGGCACTATACATTAAGGCCCCGTTACACGTATCAATGTTCCAGCGATCCCACCAACGATCTGACATGGATGGGATCGCTGGGACATAGTTAGGTGATCGCTGGTGAGCTGTCACATAGACAGACCCACCAGCGATCAGGACCAGCGTGCACATTGGTTTCCAAGGTAAACAGGGGTAACTAAGAGCCGCGCGTCTATTAGATACCCGCTGTTTACATTGGAAACCAGTGTCCCGCATCGCTGATCGATAGTCTCCCACTGCCACATGCAGCGATGCGTGCTTGCCAGTGGGAGACCAATGATCAAAAATGGCCCAGGACGTTTGAGCGCTATCAGCGTTACTCGGCAGGGGGGGCGGTCGCTGAGAAGTACAGGAACATCCGGGGGAGGGCTGCCTCCTCTGCTCCATGCCCAGAACCATTGGATAGGGGAGGGGCTAAGCACAGGGGGCCAGGAGAGGAGAGCAGAGAGCGGGAAAGCAGCACGGGCTTTTCCAGAGAGCAGCCTGGGGAGCTGAAGGGGGAGGACGCTGACAGAGTCTGGAGAAGAGACAGGGCTCCCAGTCACAGAGTAAAGTCCAGGGTACTGTGCATAGGGACAGCAGATCGTGAGTATGTGAGACTGTGTACTGTGGAGACAGTGGAGCTGCTCCCTGACACCCGTTGACCGACTGAGACCCACAGAGAAGCAGAGACTGTAGCCCATGATTACATACAGTTGAAGCCTGCAGTGACAGATGTGGTGTGTCCTGATCCCTGTGTGAAGCCTGTGTCCAGAGCAAAGGCTGCAGCTGTAGAGGAGACAGCAGCATGTGCTGAGAGATCTAACAGGGGAAGTTGTTTCTCAGGGAGAGAAACTGTGACCATGTTATGTGATGAGACGCTCCCCTGTAGCGAAGTGGCATACAGTAATGGGGCTGTAACCGGTACAGAGAGACTGAGCCCCATACAAGATTGCGATGACCTGTGTGCTAACGTAGAGACCCTGATTCTGGTGGATGTACACTGCGGCGGAGAGAGAAAGACTTGGAGCTAAGGGGAATATCGTTAGTCTCATACCCCCCTGGCTACCGCGTTAACCCCTCATACCCCGGCTGGATGACGACAAGGGCCCACGAGACAGAGGACTGCAAGTGCTGCTGGTGCCTCGGTGCCATCGCTGGACAAGAGTGATCCCTTCAAGCAAGATCCCTGAGGACTGATAAGTTACCCCATAGGAAAATAACTTTTTTTCTGTTTGAATTCCGTATATGCTTTTCTGCAGCTGGTTTAACCTGTTCATGTCATATTCTTTCTGATACTGTTTATTTTACCAGTATTATCCCCTGTAAATAAACCTCCCCTTTAACTGTTGGTCCGTCTGTTCCATGGTGACATATTGCCATTCCTGCACGCTTTTACAGCTGATACATGTCACACACAGCGATATCGCTGGTGAGATTGCTGTGGAGTCACAAAATCAGCGATTTCGCTAGCGATCTCGCTGTGTGTGATGGGACCCTTAGTTAGTAGGCAGTGGCCAGTCACAGTATCTCTGGCAAGGGCGTGACTACTGTGGGCAGGTGTGAAGATAAAGCCAGTCAAAGCTATTGCAGAGCAGAAAGCCTCTGGTTCACTGCCCCACAATACCTATACATGCCACTAGCCTATCAGAGGCCAGCAGCAGCCGATGATGTCAGGATCACAGGTGAAGCAATGACGCTACTCCGCTATAGGTGAGTGGAATGGTTGTTTTTTTATAGCTATGTAAAAAGTGCCGCAATGGCACAGAACAGGACTTTAGACTGTATGGGGGCTTATTATGCTTATGTGGTAAGGGGCTTTTTATTAGACCTGGGCGATTTGCATACTAAGCCCCCCAGCGTCCACTCACAAACAGTATGAGCTGCACTGTATGAAATAATCTCATAATAATAAGTTTATTTTATGAAATTATTAAATGGCGAGCAGCCCATGCCAGGGTTACTTTATAGGAGGGGACTAGTACATAAGATGAAGAATGATTATTTACTGTACATCATTGTTACTGTCTTACTTAGCCCCCCAGACAATAACCATGATGTAAATTAACACGAGGATGTCCAAAGTATAATGCTATTGACACTTCAAATCAATGATTATTGCACAATCCTGATACCAAATAACACCAGAAAAAAGCAAAGAGATCCAAAAAATGGTAAAATTGAATACATTTTATTAATGCTGATTAAAACCAATAGATACACTAGAGAATAAAATAGCAGAGTGCCTCACAATGGAGACACCACAAATTCTAATTAAGTAAAAAATAATTACCAGTCAATCAAAGTAAATATATGCTGCAATATAAGGTAATAGTACATGAAAAAATAATAGTATGGCAAGTATATAATATGCAGTGTGATCTTTACAAACATGCAGCATAATAAAATGTATATTTGACTCAAAGCATTGAAAATCCCTACTAGTTAATGCCACTGATTTGCAAACTATGATTTTGTTTATCTCCACAGCTTTAAAGCTGATACCCAACAG
Organism: Dendrobates tinctorius; assembly: GCF_039654945.1. Lineage (NCBI taxonomy): Eukaryota > Metazoa > Chordata > Amphibia > Anura > Dendrobatidae > Dendrobates > Dendrobates tinctorius. The sequence continues at coordinate 48,329,659 of NW_027361714.1, forward strand.
TAATGGATTGGCACAAGCATTAACAAAATGTATTACATTTTACTATTTTTTGGATCTCTTCATTTTTTCTGATGTTATTTGGTATCAGGATTGTGTAACAATAACCACAATGTGCAGTAAATTATCATACATCCCAGTCTCTTGCTATTAGAGGCTTAGGGTAGGTCTACTCTAACTTGCATCATTAAATGACCGCTGATCGGCCACATGTTTGCTCACAGAGATTTTCTAATACCCTATTTAAATAGACTTCCAGAAGTTGTTGCTGTGTTTTTTTTAAATTATTATAAATTAAATGTTGCGATAAAAAAAAAAGTGACACGTAGCTATGAGCAACCTACAAAAGGCTAATGAGAACCCAACCCTCTCAGCGAGATATATACAAATGGAATAAATATACATCCAGAAGACACGTAAGCCACCATACAGAGGAGGATGTCACAGTAATCCAGGAGTAAAGAAGGATTTATAGCTACCAAACGTGCGGCAATTCCAGACCGAACACATCTAAAGGCACGCAGGGAAATTCACACACATCCACGTAAACAGACATACCCATTCATACTGTGGTAGATCAGCTCACTCGGCTGCTCACAGAGGTAGACACAGGCATGTTTTATCTACTGGTTTATTTAAAACACGGCATAAACCACTGAAAGCTCAACAACATAAACATGGCATTTCTGACATAAAGAAAAAACAAAAGATATAAGTATAGCATAGTCTATATCATTGCGGGAATCCACCCACATTGGATAACACAATTGGGTTCAGTACAATTTAACACAAAACACTTCTGTGGAGCTGCCAGCTCCAGACACACCAAGCACCAAATGACTCAGAAGGCTGACTGTTTACCTTCTAAACCCCACCTTGGGGAGGAGATATGGGGAACAGCTTCCCACCCGCTCTTCAACTGTTGACTTAGAAGACTAGCCCTTAAAAACTTCTGGAGGAAAGAAGGTTTAAGCATACTCACAGATGCGGATTCTTTACTGTAAGAGCAGTGAGACTATGGAACTCTCTGCCAAATGATGTTGTAATGAGTGATTCCCTAATAAAATTTAAGAAGGGACTGGATGCCTTTCTTGAAAAGTATAATATTACACTAGTTTCCTTAATATTGTGTTGATCCAGGGAGCTAGTCTGATTGCCGTATGTGGAGTCGGGAAGGAATTTTTTTCCCCAATGTGAAGCCTACTGTTTGCCACATGGGTTTTTTTTGCCTTCCTCTGGATCAACATGTTAGGGCAAGGATATGGGTTGAACTAGATGGACTTAAAGTCTTCCTTCAACCTTAATAACTATGTTACTATGTTACTATGTTAAAATGTCCGATTAACTACTCCCAGAACTTAGTGTACAGGATCATACTTCCAGGTTTCAAATCACTGAAGCTAATAGCATCAGTGAAACATATCTCCCCTCCAGTACTCTGGCAGTGACTTTGTTACAATACACCGCAGAAAAAATGCTAGCACAGGCTTCCAGTATCCGTTGTTTCAGATGCTGCACATCTTGTATCTTCACAGCATAGACAACTGCCTTCAGATGACCTCACAGACCTTGGTGGCCATTCAACTGGCCCACGATGACCAATCCACTTTCCAGGAAACTTCATGCAGGAATGCTTGGACCTGACACCCATAATTGATGGTATGGTGTGGTATATGGGGTACAAAGATAGTTGGGCCATTCTTCATCAATGCAAACCTCAATGCCACTGGATATCTGAAATTGCTACATGATGATGTGTTGCCCACTTTATGCACTGAAGATAGCATGTTCCCTGAGTTTTTCCAGCAATATGGTGCACCGCCGCATTATGGGTGTCAGGTCTGAGCATTTCTACAAGGAATCTGACCCCCTTAGACTAGCATTTCTTCTGCGGTGTTGCTATCAGTGTGTCAAGAGTGGGAGAAGAGGGTTGCATTGACAATCCAACACAATGGGCAGCGCTTTGAACACATTTTATAAGTGGTCATAAACTTGTAAATAACTCATGAAAGAATAAAGTAACGTTAAAAACAAGCACACCATTGTTTTTCTTGTAAAATTCTCAATAAGTTTGATGTGTCAGATGAGCCTCTTCCCATTGGAAAAAATAAAGTTGGATCCAAAATGGCCAACACCTATCTTGAAAAGTTTCCCCCCTCCCATATAATAATGTGCCACAAACAGGAAGTTGATATCACCATCCATACCCATTTTATTTAGGTGTATCCATATAAATGGCCCACCCTATATTTATACAGTGCGTTGCGAAAGTATTCGGCCCCCTGTAACTTTTCAACCTTTTCCCACATATCATGCTTCAAACATAAAGATACAAAATGTAAATTTTTGGTGAAGAATCAACAACAAGTGGATCACAATTGTGAAGTTGAACGAAATTTATTGGTTATTTTAAATTTTTGTGAAAATTCAATAACTGAAAAGTGAGGCGTGCAATATTATTCGCCCCTTTACTTTCAGTGCAGCAAACTCACTCCAGAAGTTCATTGTGGATCTCTGAATGATCCAATGTTGTCCTTAATGACTAATGATGATAAGTATAATCCACCTGTGTGTAATCATGTCTCTGTATAGATGCACCTGCTCTGTGATTTCCCGAATGAAACAAAATTTGAGTCTGATGAAACTGGTCCGACTAGGGCAAAAAAAAGTCGGCGTTTCGTCCGAAACCTGACCCCAATGCAAGTCAATGGGGAATAAAAGTCGGCATTGAGTGGATGAATGTCATCCGCTCAATGCCGACTATTATTTCCCATTGACTTGCATTGGGGTCGGGTTTCGGACCAAACTCGAAACTCCTACTTTTTTTGCCCTAGTCGGACCAGTTTCCTCCGACTCAAATTTTGTTTCATTCGGGTTTCACGAAACCCGATCCAACCAGTCGCCCAACTCTAATCATTAGGTAGTCCTTATAATGCCAATGAACTTCTATTTATGTCTTACCATCAAAACCATCTACAGTAAAAAAAATTACAGCATAACTAAAATAGTCTCTACATAATTGTGGAGATTTCTACCTACTCCTTTCTTACTTACAAATATGAAAAATTTCTCTACCTGCCCTCTTCTCTGATATTGCCAGTCTTGCCAGGGAGCAGCACGGATTTAAAAAAAATGTTCTTGTACTTCTCTTTCCATACATTCTCTTCTGTACCTACTCCTTCCTTTAATACTTAGTTGTTTGAGGTACTTTCATCCCTTCTTCCTTTGAAAACTCTTCCAAATCTATGAGATATCTGTGTCATCTTGCATGCACTGTTATTTTGAGGTCTATCCACAGATTTTCAATGCTGTTCAGATCAGAGGACTGTGAGGGCCATTATAAAACCTTCAGCTTGCACCTTTTGGTGTAGTCTATTGTGGCTTTTCATGTGTGTATAGTGTATGGTATCATTATCCATTTGTAGAAGACATTATCTTTTCAACTTCCCTTTTACAGATGGCATTATGTTTGTATCAAGGATTTGTTGAAATTTTATTGAATCCATTCTTTCCTCTATCTGTGAAATGTTTCCCATTGCAATTGGCTGCAACACAACCCCAAAGCATGATTGATCGACCCCAATGGCGTGATATTTTTTCCTGAAATTCTGTGAGGGCTCAAACTGTATATATAGGCTATGTGAGAGCTCCTACTCTATATAGGGGGCTGGGTGTTGTTTCATACTGTATATAGATGGGCTCTGTATGGTCTCATATGTACAGTAGCATGTAAAAGTTTGGGCACCCTACGTCAAAATTACAGTTATTGTAAATAGCTAAGCAAGTTGAAGATGAAATTATTTCTAAAAGGCCTAAAGTTAAATATGACAGGAACATGTGGCAGGATCATGGGGCAGATGGGGCAGGACCATAGGACAGATGGGGCAGGGTCATGGGACAGATGGGGCAGGATCATGGAACAGATGGGGCAGGATGATAGGACAGATGGGGTAGGATGGGGAGCTCATATGGGGCAGGATGGGATATCACATGGGGGCAGGATAGGAGAACATATGGCTGGAGCCAGGAATGAGACACACGGGGGCCAGGATGGGGGATATTAGAATCATAGAATCATAGAGTTGGAAGGGACCTCCTGGGCCATCTGGTCCAACCCCCTGCTCAAAGCAGGATTCACTATATCATCCCAGACAGATGTCTGTCCAACCTCTGTTTGAAGACTTCTATTGAAGGAGAACTCACCACCTCTCATGGCAGCATGTTCCACTCATTGATCACTCTAACTGTCAAAAAGTTTTTTTCTAATATCTAATCTGTGTCTCCTTCCATTCAGTTTCATCCCATTGCTTCTAGTCTTTCCTTGTGGAAATGAGAATAAAGATGATCCTTCTACAATGTGACAGCCCTTTTGATATTTGTAGACAGCTATTAAGTCTCCTCTCAGTCTTCTCTTTTGCAAGGTAAACATTCCCAAATCCTGCAACCTTTCCTCATAAGACAGGGTTTGCAGACCGGTCACCATTCTGGTCGCTCTTTTCTGAACTTGCTCCAGTTTGTTGATGTCTTTTTTAAAATGTATAGAAAGAACACCGTGAGTACAATTCAAGATGGTGCTAAGGTTAGGTTCCCAAACCGTTAAAGCAACAAATATGAACCAAGCACTCAACTTAAAGGTATTTGTAAGGCGGTTTATTGTAGTACACGAAAAAAGACGTTTCGGTCAATGTGACCTTCTTCAGTTACATGTGGTATATAGATTGTGTTAAGCTTATAGGCATCTATCAGAAAGGACGATGGTGCTTTAGGCATTGAGGAGAATGATCTCTGTAAGGTAATGAGCTTGTCAGTATATAGTATATACTATATATAGTATGATGGCCAGAGGACACCGCATCTGGAGGCACGTTTGCCCCTCTCCTATATACTGACAAGCTCATTCCCTTACAGAGATCATTCTCCTCAATGCCTAAAGCACCATCGTCCTTTCTGATAGATGCCTATAAGCTCTACACAATCTATATACCACATGTAACTGAAGAAGGTCACATTGACCAAAACGTATTTTTTCGTGTACTACAATAAACCGCCTTACAAATACCTTTAAGTTGAGTGCTAGGTTCATATTTGTTGTTTTTTTAAAATGTGGCGCCCAAAACTGGACACAGTATTCCAGATGAGGTGTGACCAAAGAGGAGTAGAGGGCAATAAAGACTTCACGTGATCTAGACTGTATGCTTCTGCTAATACATCCTAGAATTGCATTTGCCTTTTTTGCTGCTGCATCACATTGTTGACTCATTCAGTCTGTGATCTATTAGTATACCTAAGTCTTTTTCACATGTGCTGCTGCTTAGCCCTATTCCTCCCATTCTGTATATGCTTTTTTCATTTTTATTGCCCAGATGTAGTACTTTGCATTTTTCCCTGTTAAAAACCATTCTGTTAGCTGCTGCCCACTTCTCCAGTTTATTTATATCTTTTTATTTATATCTTTTTGAATCCTCTCTCTCTTTTCTCTAGTATTAGCTATCCCTCCTAGCTTTGTGTCATCAGCAAATTTAATCAGTTTACCTTCAATTCCTTCATCTAAATTGTTGATAAAGATGTTGAACAATACAGGGCCCAGGACAGAGCCCTGTGGTACCCCACTTGAGACATTCTTCCAACTGCATGTGCAGCCATTTACGACCACTCTTTGGGTCCGATCACTAAGCCAGTTATGAATCCACCTAACAGTTGCCTTGTCTATTCTATACCTAGTCATTTTTTCAATAAGGATTGTGTGAGATACCTTGTCAAATGCTTTGCTGAAGTCAAGATATACTATATCTACAGCATTTCCCTGATCCACCCAATCAGTGATTCTGTCATAGAAGGAAATTAAGTTAGTCTGACATGACTTATTAGTTACAAACCATGCTGACTCTGTTTAATCACTTCATTCTTATCCAGGTACTTACATACATGTTGTTTAATAATTTGTTCAAAAATCGTTTCTGGTATAGAAGTCAGACTCACTGGCCTATAGTTGCCTGGATCCACCTTCTTTCCCTTTTCGAGGATAGGAACAACATTTGCTCTTCTCCATTCTTCTGGGACTTCTCCTGTTCTCCAAGAATTTTCAAAGATTATGGAGGGGGGTTCAAAAATTTCTTCTGCTATCTCCTTCGGTACTCTGGGGTGTAATTTATCTGGACCTGGAGACTTGAATTCATTTAGGTTAGCTAAGTGTTTCCTCACTATCTTTCTGTTTATAGATATCCTGGATTCTTCTATTCCCTTAATAGGACAGTGAAGAACAGTTGATGTTACATTTCCTTTCTGAGAGAAAACAGATGCAAAATAGGAATTTAAAAGTTCGGCCTTCTCAACATCCTGTCTTACCATTTCATAATTTTCATCCTGTAAATATCCTATAGCATCTTTGACTTTTCTTTTACTTTTGACATGTCCCCAAAATCCTTTATTATTGCTTTTGATGTCTCTTGCAAGCCTCAATTCATTGTCAGCTTTAGAAATCTGATTCGTGCCCTGTAGGTTCTGCAGACAGCATTATATTCTTCTTTACATATGCCTCCCTCGTTCCATTTTATAAACATTTCTTTCTTCTTTTTTAGCATGTGCTTAACTTCTGTGTTCATCCATCCTGGTTTCCTTAAATGCTTCCCTCTGTACGGAATTGTTAACAATTGTGCTTTGAGAATTTCATTTTTCAAGATTTCCCCATCCTTCCTGGACATTTTTGTCCTTAAGGATATCCAGCCATTGGATCCCTCCAATTCTCTTTCTGAATCCCTTAAAATCTGCCTTTCTGAAATCTAACCTTGACGTCTGAGTATTCACAGGTCTTCCTCCTCTAGTTATCCAAAATTCTAAAATAGCATGGTCGCTACCTCCTAGGGTCCCAGCCACTTTTACCTCCTCAACCACTTCCTCCCTGTTTATAAGGATTAGATCCAAGGTAGCAGTTCCCCTTGTTTTCTCCCCTACCTTTTGGAAGATAAAGTTGTCAGCAAGAGAGGATAAGAATTTCCTTGACCTGTTAGTTTTGCCTGAGAGAGATTCCCAACAAATGTCTGGATAGTTGAAATCTCGCATGACAACTATGTCATATTTTTTGGAGAACTTGGCCATTTGATGCATAAAGAGTTCATCCATATCAGCGGTCTGTAGTAAATGCCTACAATGGTGTCCTTTCCATTGTTCTGTCCTTGTATTCTTACCCAGTTTCCACAGAACTCCCAGTCTCTGAAGCTTCAATCTCTGTGCAGATATATGCATTTCTAACATACAATGCGACACCTCCTCCTCGTTTATCAAGTCTGTTTCTTGCAAGTAAGTTGTATCCTTCTAGCCTTGTATTCCAATCATGTGTATTGTCCCACCAAGTTTCAGTGATTCCAATGACATTATATTTCTTTTCCTGTGTTAGTAGTTCCAATTCTCCTTGTTTGTTGCCCATGCTTTGTGCATTAGTATAGAAACATTTTAGTTTGTGATTGGTTTCTCTTTCTCCAATATTTTTATTATTTAGATTCTTGTGTCTTTGTTCTTCCTTTCCACTTCTAATAACAGAGTTCTCAATAGTATTTGTCAGGTGTATGGCTTTTTCTGGCCTTTTGCTTCCCTTCCCACATTGTTCTAGTTTAAAGCTCTCCTGATGAGTGTAGCAAGGTGACTTCCAAATACATGTTTTCCAGTCTTCGCAAGGTGCACCCCGTCTCTAGCGAGTAGTCCATCGTATAGGTAATTCACTCCGTGATCCAGAAATCCAAATCCTTGCTGACGGCACCAACGATGTAGCCAGTTGTTCACCTGCAGAATCTTATTCCACCTCCTTGTTCCATGGCCATCCACTGGGAGGATGGAAGAGAAGACCACCTGCGCTCCCAGTTCTTTCACTTTCTTGCCTAAGTCTTCAAAGTCTCTGCAGATGATTTCCAGGTCGTTTCTTGCGGTGTCATTTGTCCCCACATGTAGTAGCAGGAATGGGTAGTCATCTGTAGGTCTGAAGAGTCCTGATATCCTGTCAGACACATCTTTAATTTTTGCACCTGGAAGACAGCACATTTCTCTTGAAGTTATATCCGGTCTGCAGATAGCAGCCTCTGTTCCTCTCAACAGGGAATCCCCCATGACCACCACTCTCCGTTTCTTCTTCACAACATTTTTCTTTCTCCATCCAGGGGGATTCTGAAGTCGTACAAGGTTGCTGTTTGTGGGCAAAGTCTTATCCTGATGTATTTCTTCATCGTTTTCCTGCGTAAGAGCCTGGTACTGGTTCCTTAGCAGTTTGGGCCCTGACTGCCTCCCGATCCTCCTGCATCTCTGGGTCACATGTTTCCATTCCTATGTTTTTTCAGGTGCACTTCGAATTTCTTCTCTTTCTGTAACATGAAGAGATAATTCTGCTCTGTCTAAGAATTCTTCACCTTCCTTAATGGTCTTCAATGTAGCTAACCTCTCTTCGAGATTTTGCAACTTTTCCTCCAGCAGGGACGCAAGCTTGCATTTGTGGCATGTGAAGTTTGGCTTTTCCACTGGTAAGTCTGTGAACATGTAGCAAGAAATGTAGCTCACCAAATGGCTCCTGGCCTCTTCCATATTGTTATTGTTAAAGAGATAGTATTATTACCATAGGGGCTAATTAAGGGATATTATTACTGCAGTGATGTATTTATTTTATTTTTTGATGATACTGTTTTAAATTGGGGAAGCGGTCCAGTTACTGTGCAGAGCAACACTGTTGCCTTTTATTCTTCATCTGGAGTAGTGTAGAAGTTGGGAAAAAAATAAGTAATGTGTTCTGCAAGCAGTGCTCTAGATAACTGTGTTATTTCCTGTAGAGGCGAGCCCTGGCTGTAAGAAGTGATGGCGTCTGTGCTGGATGAAGATTAAAAGCAAAGATGAAGGACTTCACCTAGAGACGTCACTGGTGAGTCAATGTGTTACCTGTACCCTGACACTATATACTGTATACTATATTCAAACAATGTAAAAAACATATAGCCAGCTCACCATAAAGGAGTTCCTCTTAATGCAATAGTCGGTGTTCACCTTATATTCTGCACGGATCCAGGCAGGGAGTATGCCCCAACAAATAGAAATATAAGAGAATTGGGATCCAGCAAAAGATGAAAGTTCACCAGAATTATAAAATCTTCTTCTTTATTTATCCATTAAATCATATAAAAAATATATGAGGAACTCCAAACAATTGGTAACATTCCAGCAAGGGACTACATGTTTCAGCACTATGTGCCTTCTTCACGGTCCTATTTGAACTGAGCTCCAACACTGACAATATATCCTCCTTTGTGGAACATATTCAAATGACCCTTAATTAAAAGCAGTGAAACAAACCAGTTAAAAACACCTGAGTAGATGGTTGAAACTCAGTTCAAAAATATTGCTAGAAAAATACATATATTGAACATGTTTTATACATAGACCAATGATATAAACATTTGGTAATAAATCAACAGTGATATGGAATAACTGCCACAAAAAAAAAAAAAAAAATATGAAAAAATACATCATGTAGTAGGCACGATCTAAATATCAGAGACAATCACAAATATAACTCTCAAAAGGAATAATATATTGAAGTAGGTTTAAGATAGAGATATAATCTTTTAAAAGCTAATAAATGCACTCTTTTTTTTTTTTTTTAAAGATAAATTCTTCTCTTATTTTCTTACTTAATATTGTGTAATAAGATCCATTCTACTGTTCAATCCGTCAGGAACTCTAGTCTCTAATAAAAAGATCCACCTACTTTCTCTAGAGAGGATTTTACTTTTATAATCACCACCCCTACGTGGTTTTGTAACCACCTCTATTCCCCTAAAGGAAAAGCTTTTTAAATCTCCTTTATGCACATTAGCAAAGTGTTTGGAAACCGCAGAGGCTCCTGCAATAGGCAAATTAACTGCATCCGACAAATGTTTTCGCATACGCTGTTTCAATGAATTAGTGGTGCAACCCACATATTGAAGCTTTAAAAAAAAAAAAAAAAAAGAGTGCATTTATTAGCTTTTAAAAGATTATATCTCTATCTTAAACCTACTCCAATATATTATTCCTTTTGAGAGTTATATTTGTGATTGTCTCTGATATTTAGATCGTGCCTACCACATGATGTATTTTTTCATATGTTTTTTTTTTTTTTGTGGCAGTTATTCCATATCACTATTGATTTATTACCAAATGTTTATATCATTGGTCTATGTATAAAACATGTTCAATATATGTATTTTTCTAGCAATATTTTTGAACTGAGTTTCAACCATCTACTCAGGTGTTTTTAACTGGTTTGTTTCACTGCTTTTAATTAAGGGTCATTTGAATATGTTCCACAAAGGAGGATATATTGTCAGTGTTGGAGCTCAGTTCAAATAGGACCGTGAAGAAGGCACATAGTGCTGAAACATGTAGTCCCTTGCTGGAATGTTACCAATTGTTTGGAGTTCCTCATATATTTTTTATATGATTTAATGGATAAATAAAGAAGAAAATTTTATAATTCTGGTGAACTTTCATCTTTTTGCTGGATCCCAATTCTCTTATATTCATACTGTATACTATATACAGCAGTCCTGTGTATAATGCCACCAGTGCTCACTGTATTACCTTTATATTATACACTATATACAGAGCTCCTGTGTATAATGTCACCGTGATCACTGTATTACCTGTACGCAGACACTGCATACTAAGTACAGATCTTCTGTGTATAATGGCACTTATGGTGACATTATTATTGTGTTTTTTTTATTGCTGATCAGTATTGTAGTATTCAGTCACTATGTGGTGGTAATATGTTGTCCTGCCATGGTGGGGCGGTATTTGTTTCTTGTAGGAGGTATTATTAAGATAATCCTTTAATCGTCCCACAATGGGGAAATTCAGAGCATTACAGCAGCAAGGCAGGAACAAGTACAGCTACAGATGCATAAAGGCATTACATTGACAGTAAGTAGGTACATATACGAAAAAAAATATATATATATAACCGGACTATCACAACTTTGGATCTATCAGTTCACTGTTTGGGTCGTTCTCCGTTTTGGACAGTGCTGGTTATACAGCCTAACTGCAGCAGGAAGGAAGGACTTTCGATAGCGCTCCCTCTCACATTTAGGATGAAGTAGCCGGTCACTGACAGTACTGCACATCTTTGTCACGGTCTCATGCATGGGATGGGAATCATTCTCCACCATGTAGCTCACCTTGGCCCGTATCCTCCTGTCGCCTACTTCCTGAACTGGATCAAGGGGGTATCCCAGGACAGAGCTGGCCGTTCTAGTCAGTTTGTCCAGCCTATTCCTGTCCCTGATTGATATGCCACTACCCCAGCACGCCACACCAAAGAAGATGACTGATGCCACAACAGAGTTGAGGAAGGATGCAAGGAGTGCCCCCTAACTCCGAAGGCTCTCAGCCTTCTGAGCAGATAAAGCCTACTGTGGCCCTTCCTGTACACTGCATCCAAGTGATGGGCCCAGTCAAGCTTATTATTGAGGATCACACCAAGGTACTTATAGGTGTCGACTATCTCAATGTCATTTCCCTGAATATTCACCACTACTGGTGGATTTTTTCCCTTGCGAAAGTCCACCACCAATTCCTTGGTCTTCCCGCAAATAATCCTAAGGTGGTTCCTCTGACACCACTCCACAAAAGCTTGGTTAGTATCTCTGTACTCTCTTTCATCTCCTCCTGTGATGAGGCCTACTATTGCAGAGTCATCAGAATACTTCTGCAAGTAGTAGCTAGATGAGTTGCACTTAAAATCCGCAGTGTACAGTGTGAAGAGAAAAGGGGAAAGAACTGTACCTTGAGGTGCCCCTGTATTGCAGATCACCGTGTCTGACACACTGTCCCGAACCTTTACAAACTGAGGTCGGTTCGTGAGGTAGTTAAGGATCCAGGTGGAGAGTTGGAGGTCCACGCCAACAAGGCCCAGCTTGTCTCTCAGTAGACCTGGCTGTATGGTATTAAAAGTACTAGAGAAATTGAAGAACATTATTCTCACAGTGTTCCCAGGTTTCTCCAGGTGAAAGAGAGTCCTATCTAGAAGGTGGATAATGGCATCATTCACACCAATGCCCGGCCTGTAGGCAAACTGGAGAGGGTCCATATCCGAGCTCACTAGAGGACGGAGACGTGTGAGAACCAATCTTTCTAGTACCTTCATCAGGTGTGATGTCAATGCTACAGGTCTATAGTCATTAAGGTCATTCGGATAAGGTTTCTTCGGAACTGGTACCACACACAATAATTTCCACAGTTGTGGTACTATACCTATTCTCAGGCTCATATTGAACAGATATGTAATGATCTCACTCAGCTGGTGCCCGCAGGTTCTGATTAGCCTTGCACTGATGCCGTCAGGACCTGCAGCCTTCAAAACTTTGATCTTATTCAGTTCTTTTGCAACCTGGATACTTGTGAAGAACAGACCCTGGCTCAGTTGACAAGTTGCAGCAGGGGGTGAGGTTATTGTAGCAGAGAGGTGTGAATGGTATGCAGGGGCAGGAGCAGCCAGTGTGTGATTAAATCTGTTAAAGAATAGATTAAGTTCATTAAGCCCCTCTTTATCTACAACCATCCTGGAGACAGTCTGTCTATGCCCAGATATAGACTTTAGACCCTCCCAGACTTCATGAATCCTTTTCTGTGACAATTTCAGTTCAATCTTTCTCTTATAATTAGCCTTTCCCTGCCTGATTAGATTCTTCAGGTCTTTCCGCACCTCTCTCATCCTGCCCTTGTCACCTGATTTGAAGGCCAACTTCTTCTCTTTGAGAAGAGCCTTTATTCCAGGCTGATCCATGGTTTATTGTTAGAGAAGCACCTCACTACTTTTGTGGGTACCGTGTTGTCTACACAGAAATTAATGTAGTCCGTTATACAGTGTGTGAGACCAACCATGTCATCACCATAGGAATCTTGCAGCACATCCCAAGTTGTTGTTTCAAAGCAGTCTCTCAGAGCATCATCACTCTCCTCAGTCCATATCCTCACTGTGCGAGTAACAGCAGGTTCTCTCTGTACAAGTGGCTTGTACACGGGTTGGAGGTGCACTAGGTTGTGATCCGATCTTCCAAGGGGTGGTAGGGCTGACGAGGCATATGCCCCTCTCACATTGGCAAAGAACAAGTGCAATATTTTGTTGTCTCTAGTGAGGCAGGTAACATACTGTGTGCAACCGGGTAGTATGGATGCTGGAGACACATGATTGAAGTCTCCCCTCCCAAAACCAGGAGTGCTTGGGGGTGAAGGGACTGCATCATGCTCACTGTGGATTATAGGACCTCAGTGGCGGCATCAGCTTTCGCAGAAGGGGGGACATATGCAGCTATCATGATTACATGCAATAGTTCCCTCGGTAAATAAAAAGGTCTCATGCCCACAGCTAATAGCTCAATGTCCTTACGGCATGTTTGTTCTTTGACCACGATATGCCTAGAGTCACACCATCTATCATTCACAAATATCGCCAGCCCTCTGCCTTTCCTCTTACCGCTCTCCCTTGTCCTGTCCGCGCGAATGAGTTTAAAGCCATCCAACGAGACAACAGTGTCCGGAGAACCTTCGGTGAGCCAGGTCTCTGTAAACAGCAACATACTGCACTCCCTTAATTCCCGATGATGTCTGGTCAGCGCCGACAATTCGTCCATCTTATTCCCGAGTGACCTCACATTGCCCATAATGACAGAGGGAAGAGCAGGTCTATAGCGCCTTCTTCTAGCTTTCCTGAGGGCTCCAGCTCTGCAACCTCTTCTCTTAGTCCTCCTTATATCTGGTAGAATGTCCTCTGGTCTATTAGCAGCATGCTGCCTTGCTGTATCCCTAAAACAGCAGTATAGCTTCTCTGGAGTAGACAATAGGGTCTTTTTCAGTTCCTGGATTTCCCAACACAATAGATCAAAGTAAAAACAAGGTAAAAAGTCCATCGAAGGTCCAGGTCCTCTTATGGTTTTCCATAGTGCAATGTCCTTTGGAGTAACAATAAAAAAGAGAAAGGAAAAATAGAAAAAATAGAGAAAAAAGGAGAGCAAAGAAGGAGCTACTGTAAAAGGCTGCCTCTCCAGCGGCGTCAGGAAGTAATGAGATAGCACTGATCCTCATTGGTCATCATATGGTGATAGCACTGATGCTCATTGGTCATCTTATGGTGGTAATATGTGGTCTGGACATGATGTGGTGGTATTTGCTCTTTGCATGTGGTATTATTTTGTCACTGTGGTGGTAATATGTGGTCTGGACATGGTGTGGTGGTATTTGTTCCTTGTATGTGGTATTATAGGTCACTATGTGGTGGTAATATGGTGTCTGGTTATGGTGCGGTGGTATCTGTTCCCTGTTTGTGATATTATTGGTCATATTAAAAATTGAAAAATAAATAAAAATTTACCTAAATTGTATTGGATATTTTAAAATATGTTTAATAGGTTAGAGTAGAGTAGGGCCCAGCCAAAAAAGTCTACCTTGTCATGGTGGCTGTTTAAAAAATCTTTTGACTGTGGACAGTTCGAGGGGTGGAAGCGGGGCTGGGGTGCAGTCTCAAGGGGGCCCTGAAAATGTTGCCAGTATTGGGCCTCAAAATACCTAGTGGCAGCCCTGATACATCCTTTCCATTCCAGTGTCCGTTGAACTCCAACCAGAGTACACCTCATTCTACTTAATGTGCTTCTGATTAGGTGATCACCTGAGACAAATCTTATTTAACAAAGGAAAGTATAAAAAACCCTGCTTGATGTTCACAATCCTCTTGTTATAGGACAAGCTGGATGGCAAAACAAGTGCTATTAATATCCCAAAATTAATAGGAATGAAAAAATAACTTTTAATCATGTCAATGGAGTTGAAAAGTCTTGAGTGAGGAAAAGAAGGGCTCAATTCTGGCTTTACTAGCAGAGGGATACAGTGAGCGTCATGTTGCCTCCATCTAAGATGGCGGTACATTATAACAAGTTCAAGCAGACATACATACATAGTAACATAGTAACATAGTTTTGAAGGCTGAAGGAAGACCTTATGTCCATCTAGTTCAGCCTATTTTTAGTGCAGCTGTTCTGCATTTTTGATCCTGGGGAAGGCAAAAAACCCACACAGTAGAAGCCAATTTTCTCCACAGGGAAAAAATTCCTTCCCCTAAGCTGGGTCAACCATCTACCTATAATATTATGTAATTCGTAACCTTCTATACTGTTACTCATGAGAAAAGCATCCATTCCTTTCTTAAATTCATTCAGTGAGTTGGCCATCACCACTTCCTCAGGAAGAGAATTCCAGAGCCTCGTTGCTCTTACCGTGAAGAACCCTCTTCTATGCTGGTGCAGAAATTGTCTTTCCTCCAAACGAAGAGAATGCCCCCTTGTTCTTGTCACAGTCCTTGGTAAAAACAGTTCATTGGAGAGATCTCTGTATTGCCCTCTGATATACTTGTACATATATATTAAGTCTCCCCTAAGTCTTCTCTTTTCTAGAGTAAATAGACCTAATTTTGATAACCTTTCTAGGTATTGTAGTGAACCAACTCCATTTATCATTTTAGTAGCCCGCCTTTGAACCCTTTCAAGTTCAGTAATGTCTTTCTTGAGCACCGGCGTCCAAAATTGCACACAATACTCCAAGTGTGGTCTGACGAGTGATTTGTACAGAGGGAGTATTATGTTTTCATCTCGTGTCCCCAGACCTCTTCTAATGCATCCCATGACCCTATTCGCTTTGGTGGCAGCTGCCTGACACTGGGCACTCCAATTTAGCTTCTTATTGACTAAGATGCCTAAGTCTTTTTCCATGCCTGATTTCCCCAGCAGTTTCCCATTTAGTAAGTAATTGTAGCATCTGTTTCTCCTTCCCATGTGCATAACCTTACACTTATCTGTCTTAATCCTCATTTGCTATTTTCCAGCCCAATTCTCCAATTTACTCAAATCTGTCTGTAGTTGCAAACTGTCTTCCTTTGTGTTAACTACCTTACATAGTTTTGTATCGTCTGCAAATACTGATATTTTACTGTGTAAGCCATCCACTAGATCATTAATAAATATATTAAATAGTAGGGGGCCCAATACAGAACCCTGTGGTACCCCACTAGTAACCCTGGCCCAATCTGAGTATGCACCATTAATAACCACTCTGTTTTCTATCACTAAGCCAGCTACCTACCCATCTACACACATTTTCCCCTAGCCCAAGCTTTCTCATCTTACTTACCAATCTTTTATGTGGGACAGAGGAGTCAAATGATTTAGAAAAGTCGAGATAAATGACATCCAATGATTCTCCTTGGTCCATTTGAGAGCTTACATCCTCATAGAAGCTGATCTGGTTAGTTTGACAGGAGCGATCCTTCATAAATCCATGTTGATATGGAGTTAAACATTTATTAACATTGAGATATTCCATAATGGTATCCCTTAGAAACCCTTCAAAAATTTTACCCACAACAGATGTTAAGCTTACCGGCCTATAGTTTCCAGGTTCCCTTTTACACCCCTTTTTGAATATTGGTACCACATTTGCTTGCCACCAATCAAAAGGAACAGACCCTGTTTCTATAGAGTCTTTAAATATAAGGAATAGAGGCCTGTCTATCACATTACTTAACTCCCTTAATACCCGAGAGTGAATGCCATCAGGGCCTGGTGATTTGTCAATTTTAATCTTACTAAGGCAGTTCTGCACTTCTTCCTGGGTTAGGCAGGTAATACTTAATGGGGAGTTTACATTATCACTCTGCATTTCCCCTGGCAAATCCTCTTCCTGTGTGAACACTGTTGAGAAAAAAGTATTTAAAACATTTGCTTTTCCCACATCGCTCTCTATGATTTCACCCTCATTGTTCTTTAAAGGGCTGACACCATCAATTTTAATCTTTTTACTGTTTATATAATTAAAGAATAGTTTGGGGTTTGTTTTACTTTCCTTAGCAATGAGTCTCTCAGTTTCCACTTTTGCTAAATGTATTTGTTTTTTACACATTTTATTTTTTTCTCTATAACTTTTTAATGCTTCTTCATTGCCTTCTTGTTTTAGCATCCTAAATGTCTTGCTCTTGTTATTTATTGCCCTTTTTACATCCTTATTTAGCCACATTGGTGTTCTCCTGTTCCTAGCTCTTTTATTTCTGTACGGTATGGCTAGCTCGCAGTGGATGTGTAAAACTGATTTAAATATTTCCCATTTATTTTCTGTGCTCCTATTTTTGAGGACATTGTCCCAATCAATTCGGCGAAGGTCCTCTCTAAGCTGACTTTGCTTTCCTGAAATTCAGCGTTTTCGTAACCCCCTTCCAGGGCACCTTACTGAAGGACAAGTGGAATTGTATTATATTGTGGTCACTGTTCCCTAGGTGCCCATCGACTCCTACTTCTGTTATTCTATCCGGCCTGTTGCTTAAAATTAAGTTCAGAAGGGCTGTCCCTCTAGTTGGGCCCTGCACAAGTTGTGACAGATAATTATCCTTGGTTACTGACAGAAATTGGTTTCCTTTCTGAAATATGCAGGTTTCAGTTTCCCAGTCTATGTCAGGGTAGTTGAAGTCCCCCAAAATAATCACCTCATTGTGATTTGCTGCTTTGTCTATTTGTTTCAATAATACATTTTCCGTGGTTTCTGTTATATTTGGTGGCTTATAACAAACCCCTATGAGGATTTTATTACTTTTCTCTCCTTGTATCTCCACCCATTGAGACTCCACCTCTTAATTTCCCTCTTGTATATCTTCTCTTAGTGTGGGCTTTAAAGTGGACTTTATATATAGACATACTCCACCCCCCTTTCCTTTTCTTACGATCCCTCCTAAACAAATCATATCCTTGCAAGTTAGCCGCCCAGTCACAGCTGTCGTCTAACCATGTCTCAGTTATTCCTACTATGTCATATTTTTCCTCATACATTACCAACTCCAGATCTTCAATCTTATTGGTCAGGCTTCTTGCGTTGGTCAGCATGCAGGAAAGAAGTTTTGCTTCATTTTTCTTAGCTTCCTCCTGAGTACCCTGTCTTGAGTCCTCTTTACCACATCTAGTATCATTGATTTGTTTGTCCTTCTCCTGCATGTTCTTGTCTGCTGTTTTTCCTCCCATCCCCTCTTCTTCTAGTTTAAAGCCCTCCTGATGAGTGTGGCAAGTCTTCTGGCGAATGTGTGTTTCCCAGGTTTTGTTAGGTGTATCCCATCTATTGCGAGAAGTCCATCATAGAGGTAATTCACGCCATGGTCCAAGAATCCAAATCCTTGCTGCCTGCACCACCATCGTAGCCAGTTGTTCACCTCTAGTATCCTATTCCATCTTCTGATGCCATGGCCATCGACTGGGAGAACTGATGAGAAAACAACCTGTACGTTCCGTTCCTTTATTTTCTTCCCCAGAATTTCAAAGTATTCGCAGATAGTTGGTAGGTCATTTCTTGCCGTGTCATTTGTGCCTACATGTATCAGTAGGAATGGGCAGTCGTCCTTGGATTTGAGGATAGTTGTTATCCTGTTGGCCACATCCTTGATTTTTGCTCCTGGGAGCAAAGACGTTGGGGACAACGAAGCTACAGACCAGCAGAGGGTGAAAACAACTCTCCACTGCCAGGAATCACCATCATCTTATTCGAATGTCACTCAGCAACCTCAGGATGACATCAAGTGACCTGCAAAAGGAATGGCAAATGGCAGCCGGGGTGAAGTGCATGGCAAGAACAGTTTGTAATAAGCTCCTAGAGGCAGGGCTCAAGTCATGTAACGCTAGAAAAAAAGCCTTTCATCAATGAGAAGCAAAGAGCCAGGCTGAAGTTTGCCAAAGACCATAAGGATTGAACCATAGAAGACTGAAGTAAGCTAATCTCTGATGAATCTAATTTTCAGCTTTGCCCAACACCTGGTCATCTAATGGTTAGACAGAGAACTGCACCCACTGTGAAATTTGGTGGAGGATGGGTGATGATCTGGGGATGCTTCAGCAAGGCTTGAATTGGGCAGGGTAATCTTTATGAAGGACTTATGAATCAAGCAGCATACAAGGTTATCCTGGAAAAACAGTTGATTCCTTCTGCTCAGGCAATGATGTTCCCCAACTCTATGGACTGGTTATTCCAGCAGGACGATGCACCATGCCACACAGCTAGGTCAATCAATGTGTGAATGGAGGACCACCACATCAAATCCCTGTCATGGCCAGCCCAATCTCCAGACCTGAACCCCATTGAAAACCTCTGGAATGTAATCAAGAGTAAGATGGATAGTCACAAGCAAGCAGACAAAGAAGAACTGCTTAAATATTTGTACCAGGAGTGTCTTAAGGTCACCCAAAAGCAGTGTGAAAGACTGGTGGAAGCAAGACGCATGAAAGCTGTGATTAACAATCATGGTTATTCCACAAAATAATGATTTCTGAACTCTTCCTGAGTTAAAAAATTAGTATTGTTGTTTCTAAATGATTATGAACTTGTTTTATTAGCATTATTTGAGGTCTGCAAGCACTGTATTTTTTTTTGTTATTTTGACCTTTTTTCATTTTCTGAAAATAAGTACAAAATTTGGTGCTTGAACATTAGGAGACATGTTGCCAGTAGTTTATAGAATAAAAGAGCTATTTACATTTTACTCAAAAGCATACCTATAAAGAGAAAAATCAGACAAACTGAAAATTTTACAGTGGTCTCTTAATTTTTGCCAGAGCCATATATAGTCATTTTTTAAACTTTCAAAATTTCAAAAAGGAAAATGGGCAGATGCAAAAGTTTGGGAACCCTTGGAGATTTGTGTACCTATATAACTTTGACTAAGGTTTCAGGCCTTAATTAGCCTGTTAGGGTTATGGCTTTTTCACTATCATCATTAGGAAAGGCCAGATGATGCAAATTTACCAGCCTTATAAAAACCCAGCCTCCTCTAAACTTGGGCCAAAAAACAGCAGCCATGGGTTCTTCTAACCAGTTGTCTAGCACTCTGAAAATGAAAATCGTGTAGGCCCATAAAGCAGGAGAAGGCTATAAGAAGAAAGCAAAGCGTTTTCAAGTTGCTCTTTTCTCAGTTCGAAATGTAATTAAGAAATTAAGAGTTAGCAGGAACAGTGGAGGTCAACATAAGGTCTGGAACACTGAGCAAAGTTTCAGTGAAAGCTACTCGTAGGATTGCTAAAGAGGCAAATCAGAACCCCTGCTTGACTGCAAAAGACCTTCAGAAAGATTTACCAGAGTCTGGAGTTGTAGTATACTGTTCTACTGTTCAGAGATACTTGCACAAATATGGCCTTCAAGGAAGAGTATTCAGAAGAAAACCTCTCCTGCGTCCTCACCATAAAATTCAGCATCAGAAGTATGCAAAAGAACATTTGAACAAGCCTGATGCATTTTGGAAAAAAGTCCTGTAGACCAATGAGGTTAAAATAGAAGTCTTTGGCCAAAATGTTCAAAGATATGTGTGGAGGAAAAAAGGCACATAATTTGATAAAATGAACATCTCACCAACCATTAAGTATGTGGGTGGATCCAGGGCATCACCACCTGGCACACCTGGGCAATTATCAGGGTCCTAGATGAATGGAGTCCATAATACTGTATGAAGCATTATATGTGGCCCATTATACTGTATAGAGCAATATATGGTGCCCATTGTAATGTATGAAGTATTATATGGTGCACATTTTACTGTATGGAGTAATATATGGGTCCCATTATACTGTATGGAGCAATGTATGGGGCCCATTATACTGTTTGGAGCACTATGTGGGGCCATTATTCAGCATGGAGAAATATATGGGGCCACTATGCTGTATTGAGCACTATGTGGGGTCATTATACTGTATGGAGAACTATGTGGGGCCAATTATACTGTATGGAGTAAAATATGGGGTCCATTATACTGTATGGATCAACATGTGGGGTCCATTATACTGTATGGAGCAATATATGGGTCCCATTATACTGTATTGAGCAATATATGGAGCCCATTATATTGTATGAAGAAATATATGGGGATCATTATATTGTATGTAGCAATATATGGGTCCATTATACTGTATAGTGCAATATATGGGGCCATTATTCTGTAAGGCACAATATATGGGGCCACTATACTGCATGGAGCACTGTGTGGATCCATTACATTAAACTGTATTATACTGTATTGGGCATTATATAAGGTCCATTATACTGTATGGGGCATTATGTGGGTCCATTATACTGTATCGAGCATTATGAAGGGCCCATTATACTGTATGGAGCAATATATGGGGCTCATTATACTGTATGGAGCAATATATGGGATTCATTATACTGTGTGGAGCAGTATATGGGGCCATTATTCTGTATGGAGCAATATATGGGGCTATTATATACCAGGTGTGTGAAAAAGTGTTTCCCCTACCTGGTTTCCTATTCTTTTGCATATTTGTCAAACTTAAATGTTTCAGATCACCAAACTAGTTTAAATATTAGGCAGAGATAACACAAGTAAACACAAAATGCAGTTTTGCAGTTTTTAAATGAAGGTATTTATTATTAAGGGAAAAAGAAATCTAAACCTATAGGGCCCTGTGTGAAAAAAGTGATTGTCCCCCTACCTTAAAACATAAGCTTACTGTGGTCTATCACATCTTTGGGAAGCTGAGTTCATATTCCCTAGCCACACCCAGGCCTGATCACTGCCACAAATTTTCTCAAGCAAGAAATCACTTAAATAGGACCTAAGTGACAAAGGGAAGTAAAGCAAAAGATTCCCAAAAGCTAGACATCATGTCACGATTCAAAGAATTTCTGGAACAAATGAGAAACAAACTAACTGAGATTTATCAGTCTATAGAAGGTTATAAAGACATTTCTAAAGCTTTGGGACTACAGCGAATCACAGTGAAAGCCATTATCCACAAATGGCGAAAACATGAAACAGTGGTAAATCTTCCCAGGAGTGGCAGGCCAACCTAGAGTGCAGCGACGACTCATCCAAGAGGTCACAAAAGACCCCACATCAACATCCAAAGAACTGCTCTTCCCTCATAACATAATGGCTCTTCTCAGTTTTGCTAGAAAACATCTTAATCTTCCCCAAGTCTTTTGGGAGTATACTCTGTGGACTGATGATAAAAAAATTGAAATTTTTCTAAGATATATGTCCCATTACATCTGGTGTAGAAGTCACAGCATTTCAGAAAAGGAACATCATACCAACAATAAAATATGGTGGTGGTAGTGTGATGGTCTCGGGCTGTTTTGATACTTCAGGCCTTGGAAGACTTTCTGTGGTAAATGAAACCTTGAATTCTGCTGTCTACCATAAAATCTTGAAGGAGAATGTCTGGCCATCTGTTTGTGACCTCAAGATGAAGCGCACTTGGGTTAAGCAGCAGGAAAATAATCCAAAACACACCAGCAAGTACACATCTGAATGGCTAAAGAAAAACAAAATTATGACTTTGGAGTGGACTAGTTAAAGTCCTGACCTTAATCCGATTCGGATGCTGTTCCATAACCTTAAATAGGTGGTTCATGTTTGGAAACCCTCCAATGTGACTGAATTACAACAATTCTGCAAAAATGAGTGGGCCAAAATTCATCCAGAGCATTGTAAAAGACTCATTGCCAGTTATCGCAAAAGCTTGACTGCAGTTCTTACTGCTAAGGGTGGTCCAACCAGTTATTAAGTTTAGGGGACAATCACTTTTTCACACAGGGTCCTTTGGGTTTGGATTTCTTTCTCCCTTAATAATTAAGACTTTCATTTAAAAACTGCATTTTGTTTTTACTTGTGTTATCTTTGTATAATATTTAGATTAGTTTGGTGATCTGAAACATTTAAGTGTGAAAAACATGCAAAAGAATAGGAAATCGAGAAGGGGCAAACTCTTTTTCACACAACTGTACTGTATGAAGCAATATATGGAGGCATTATACTGTATGGGGTATAATATGGGGGCGTTATACTGTTTGGAGCACTGTGCGGGGGCATTATACTGTATGGAGCACTATTTGGGGCCCACTATATCGTATAGAGTAATATATGGGTTCCATTATACTGTATGGAGTAATATATAGGGCCCAGTATACTGTATGGCGCAATATATGGAGCCATTATACTGTATGGAACAATATATGGGGTCATTATATATGGTAGGAAGCAATATATGGGGGCATTATACTGTATGGAGCATTCTATTGTCTCCATTGTACTGTATGGAGCAAAATATGGGGACCATTATACTGAATGGAGCATTATATGGGGTCCATTGTACTGTTTTGAGCAATATCTGGGGGTCCATCATTCTGTATGTAGCAATATATGGGGCTACTACACTGTATGGAGCACTGTGTGGGGACATTATACTGAATGGAGCATTATATGGGGGCATTATACTGTATGGAGCATTATATGGGATGCATTGTACTGTATGGACCAATATATGAGGCCGATTATTCTGTATGGAGCATTATACTGTATGGAGCATTAAATGGGGACCATTATATTATTTTTTTAACAAATTTTGATATTTTTTATCACTTAAATAGAAAAGAACAAGACATGTTTGTTATCTATGAACTTGTAATAACCTGGAGAATCATAATGGCAGGTCAGTTTTAACATTTGGTGAACATGGTTAAAAAAAAACACTTGTGGAATTGCACTTTTTTGCAAATTCACCACACTTGTAATTTTTTTTTCCAGTTTTCCACTACATTATATGACAAAACCAACGCTGTTGTTCAAAAACACAACTCGTCTGACATGAAAACAAGACCTTGTAAGACCATATTGATGCAAAAATGAAAAAGTTAGGGCTCTGGGAAGAAGGTGAGCAAAAATGCAAAAATGGAAAATGGCCTGGGATGAAGGTATTAAACTCAATTTCCTGCCAACTAGTCTGGGTTTCTCCTCTATTCTGCTGTTGATGACATCTCACATTGCTCAGTACAATGAAACTCAGCTGTAAATTGAACCATAAAATGTGCATGTTATTATCAGGATTATACAGCCATTCTGACAGTTTACAGTAAGTGCTGCAGCCTTATCAATGCTGAGAGTTATTTATTACTGTTTGTAGTACTTGTATTGGGAAATCCAGTGACTGATCTGCTTTAACAACCTAGGACCAAGTAAAATGTTAACTAGTTCTAATAAACTTTGTGACACATATAATAATACATACTTTCCATGAGAAAACATTGGGAACATGCTTTCTTACTTTTCTTCAATAGTGTTGCTATATAAGGGTTCGGGATCATTTACGTATAAATTACTTAAATTATCATTTTGATTTACATATGGGTGTCCGTGTCCTGGTTTATGACAAAATTCCCCACTTGTAATTAAGTCATTATAATAGCCTTTATCTTTAGAAAAATGGGTATGACGTGGTAACAGTTCTACTTTTGTGTATCTTGCTTGAAGGGTAATAAAAACATTCTGATTTTTTACTGGAATTTGTTTAGTGCCATAAGTCGAGTTTCTTAGCTCCACCGCTTTGTCAAGGAGACAACTGGGATCGATGTCTTTCAGTCTACAGTTGGCATAGTCTTTTCCCCAAGTTTCAGTGGAGACATAGCGCTTGTTTTGGAGATCTTCATTGACATTCTCATCTGATGGAGGAATATATTTAGAGAGCTCCATGCCTTCAAATATAGAAGGGACCATGAAGGTAGCATCAGATTTGTTGTCACTTGGTTTTGATTTTTCAGTATTTAAAATCTGTTTTAAAGAAGCAAAAAAGAGTTAGAGTTAAATGGGGTTAACCAGTTATAATAAAAGTGAGGGCATAGCTGGAGCCAGGGAATGCTAAGATACCAGTTAAACTCTACCTTGGTGGCCAAGTGGCCCAGAAGCCTCCCTGTCACATAATAGGACACTACTACTATGGATTTTACAGCCCGAGATCTTCAATTTATCATTCTGAAGGAGACTTTTTTTTATCAGTTCATGACCAGGATTGTTTCTGGCCAAGCATATATTCATTTTTTATTTTACATTCACTTTTAACAGGTGTAAAAATTTTAATGATTTATAATAATTTAGATATACAAATAATTTTTGCTTCTTTTTTCACAATACATGAGTGTTAGGAGTCAGATTTCTGCCCTGACTATGTAGGAATCTAGACCCTCACATTCTGCAGTCTCCTGCTCTCTGTCCACTGTAGAAGAGATTGCAGAGGAGATTGCTTTGCAACAACTCTCTCCGGAGGTAAAGTCCTTAATCCCATCCACTGAGCATGCTCGTGGGACGATCTCCCATTGGAGTTCGGCGGTCAGGTGCTCAGGTCCTGCTCCTGATTCCATTGGTCCAGCTCAGGGTTCTGGAGACTTCCGGAAGGTCACGTTCGCTATAAAAATTGCGCATGGCTGTTCCGCCATGCGCTAGTATAGTCATACTTGCTGCTGTGTGTATGTTGATAGATGCATGATCTGGTGAATGACTCATTTGAAACCCCTTTCCTTAGATATTACAACTGTGTGTGGGATTGAGTTATTTAGCCAGTATCAGCGCCAGCGCGCCATTGCTCCTGGCACACTTGCTAGCGTCAGACATCGCGCTTGCTGTTCGGCGGTGTCACTCTGCGGCACTAGTCACGCCGCGCTGTTGTAGCAGCTTATTTGGGCATCCGCTGTTGCGACGCTCGACACACGAAAAGCTACGGTAGGTCTAGACGGACGTAGTACCACCATTCTGGGCTATACTCCTGTGACCGCATTACCGCGTGTGTTACTCTGAGTACCTGTGACACTAACAGGCTCAGACTTATTGTGTTTCTCTCTGTGTTGCAGCTCTGTGAGTTAACAGAGATTGCCTGTGTACTCGGGTGACGTCAAACCCTGTGCACACTACCGCCATATTGCTCTGTCATCACCTAGCTGCGGTTTTTCTATCGACCGCACGGTGGACCCCGAGCGGCGAACACACTTTATTTATATTTTTATTTAGTGTGTTCCGCCGTTCTTAACAATGAGGTGTAAGTTTTATGTAATTTATAATTTTTTATTGCTGATATTGTGCGAAAGTACAAAGAAAATTAGGAAATATGTGTCTATTTTTAACTTTTTTTATTATTTTTTTTCCCACTATAAAGGATCATTAAAAACACTTGAAATTGCGTGATATATTGGACATACAGTATTTGGATTTGAGAGTGCAGAGTTTACTGGATTCTTTCGGGGCGCGAGGAGTAAATGCTTTTCCAGAACCTTTGTGCTACCAGTAACTTGGAAGCCCCCTTTATTATCATTGACAGATGACGGACCTAAGTGGGGGCTTTTTTGTAAATTGAGTTGAAGTTTTTATTGGGTACATTTTGTATAACATTTTTGATCACATTTATCCTGCGCTCTATGCTCCTGGCATGGTCTAAGCAGGGCACCATGGCTGGCAGACCCGGAGATCATCATGACCATCTCGGGTTGCCATGACATGGATCGAACCCTCGCAATGACATTGTAGGGGTGCTGATCAGAAGAGAGAGGGAACCCCCTACTTCTGCTAGCCTCCCAAAATGTTGCAATCAATATAGATCGCGACACTTATGAAGTTAAACTGCCAGGGGCAGTACAGGCACCACTCCTGACAGTAACAGCTGTAACTTGGCTACCATGCACAGATCTTGTGCAACATACGATCGCCATGGCTTCCCCATACATGAAAGGTCGGGAATCTCTACCTGACAGTGATATATGAGTATGTTAAAGATTGTAAAGGGGTTAATTGCTGATATCCCCTACAACTGTGGCTAGTATACTAGTCCAGTTACAGGGGAAATTCAGATTCCTGACTGTATAGACAATGTCAGGTTCTTCTAGTACCCAACAGCTCCTGTTCCCTCTCTACACCCAATGATCACATGATCGCTCCATCTGGAGGATAAAGCATCCTCAGTGCTTCCTAATCTATGTACTGTATAAAGTGCCAGTTTATCCCTGTGTAAACAGTGATCAAGAATATAAGCAGGGAAATAAACCATATCAACCAAAAAGAAAGAGAGACATACAAAAAGCAGGGATCACCTTAAACAATAGCAATTTGATTAAATAGGACACACAAGAAAACCACAAATGTATTTAAAAACAATTAAAAATGGTTACCACTGTGACGACCAAGGAAGGCAACAGCCGAGAGTGGACCCTCTGGATCACGGAACTGGAGCTCCTGGGGGTGAACGCGCCAGGTGGAGCCGACCCCTATACAGGGACCGTTAGGGGCAGACCCTCGGAAGACAGATACCGCGACAGCTAGAACCAAGAGGGGTGGCTCAAGGGACCAGAGAACAACTGGGGGAACCAGAGCACAGGAAGAAACCAAAGATACAGGACGGATTAGGAGCACAGGGCAGAGTACGGAGTACAGGATGGAGTACGGAGTATGGAGTACATGACGGAGTATGGGGTACTGAATGGAGTACAGGACTGAGTACAGAGTACAGGACGGGGTACGGAGTACAGGTTGGAGTATAGGACGGAGTTCGGGACTGAGTGAGGAGTACAGGACAGAGTACGAAGTACAGGATGGAGTACGGAGTACAGGACGGAGTACAGGACTGAGTGAGGAGTACGGAGTACAGGACTGAGTACAGAAAGAAGTTGTAGGGAAGACCCCTACAAATCGATCAGAATACCGCAAGGGGTAGCACACGATAATCAGGTGTCTCCACCATCTTGGAGACGCCAGATATACCATACGCCGCTGGATGACTGGGCGGCCAGGGCCTCTGGGCGGGCACTGCAGGGTTAAGAAACCTGCAGAGCGCGCGCCCGCGGCCTAGGGCGCCTGCCCGGGACAGCCACGCGCCGGGAGGATGGGAGCAAGGAGGAGGAGGCGGGCACAGAGCAACGAGCCATGGGCGGGTAAGTGGAGGCGGCGGCGGACCCCGCCACTGCTGGAACGGCGGCGATCACCACCGACGTGACAACCACAAGTAAAATTTGGTATGTATCTGTCAGCTGGCTCCCCACCAGCAGAGCTACACAATTTTGTGCAAGCAACTTACACTGCCTGCATTGATGGTTTAGAACAGAAACATAAGTGCATAGCAAATATGGACTGCCCAGTCATTTATAGTCTATGGACAATAGACTATAGTCCTTAAAGTAATTAAAGGGAATCTGTCAGCATTTTTTTGCTATCTTGATTGAGAGCAGCATGATGTAGACAAAGAGACCCTGAATCCAAGTATGCATGACTTAGTTTACCGTTTGCAGTGGTTCTGACACAGAGATTTTAGATTTAGAAATGCAGCAGAGCTGAGAAAGCTAACCCAGCCCACACCAGGCATTCCATAGACAATTTCTATAGACAGTGATGTACTTATCATGGAAAGGGGTGGAGTCAGACCAGGAGACATATGCTGCTGTGTCCTAGCAATAATAAGCTCCTGGTGCTAAAATAATCATTGCAAGTTAGCAAAGACACAGAGCTTGATAAGAGAGGCAGTGCTGAAAACTGAGTTTCAACCCCTACAGCATGCTGTCTTCAGATTACATAGTGAAAACCTGCTGACAAATTTCCTTTAAGAAGTAGTTACATAAATGTTTTTTAATGTATTTAGTATTCAAAACCAGATGTGTGATGTTGTTTTGGTTTATTTGCTAACCAGGTATTGATAAGGAGGAAGGGGGAGGGGTCTTGAACACTGTAATGTTTATTCCAGTTGTACATTTTCATTGAATTTCATTTTCTACATTTTGCTTTGCATATCTGTTATCTTTATATATAAATTAATAAAACATTTCCATACAATAGTTTTGGAAAAAAAAAATTCCTGAGTTTAGGAAGATCAAGATTTCTGAATGAATGGGTAACAGTTATTTGGAAAGTTATGCTTGAAATACTGTATCTATTTCCTTCGTACATTCCTTTTACAGTAAAATGCACATTACATGCATACTTAAAATTCATAACTGATATGACATTGAATGCATGAAGCATTCCCCAGGAAATTGTGGGCAAAAAAGGTGGGGTGTATAAAAGTCGGAGGTGCGTTGGCATTTGCTACAAATATGTGCATATTTTAAATTGTTGTCTGTGTGGGCTTCTACATTAAGCCCACCTTAAATATTCTGGGAGTCTGATGCCGTGGGGGTAGTGAAATTATTTGTTTTTCTTTTATATGCCAGCCAATCACTTCAATAGAATATCATCATCTTTATTCCTTCTTATCTTCTTGATATTTTACTTCCCTTCTCTTTTTTTAGTGGCAGGGCCTGGTGGACACACCATTAGTGCAACCTGTGCAGCTGTATAGGGGCCAAATAGGCACGAGGGCCCAATGTGACCTAGCATCTTATTTCTGTTTATTAGATTTTCTGTAAATGCCCTTCCTTGGGTTGAGACTTTAAAGGTGTTCTATAATGACCTATTAAATAACAAGGGGTGCAAATTTTATCTTTGTACTGAGGTGCTCAGTTTTATGTGCCCCACTCTGTTTAGGGTTTTTGAGCTAAATAGTTTTTTTGAACCTGTGAACAAATATTCAGGGCTGAATATAGATTATAGTTTCTTTATTGTATTTTGAGTGATGATGGAATATTTGGAGATTTATCTTACTACTATTAACCTGTAGAAGACAATTCATGAATGCATTTCATGTATTGTATATACATCACAGGAGACAGTGGGGTTGGAGCATATACAATAGGAGACATTGGGGTAGAGTATATAAATCACTGGAGGTATTGGGTTCTGAGCACATACAATAGGAGACATTGGCAGTGGAGTATATACATGACAGGAGACAGTGCGGTTGGAGCACATACAATAGGAGACATTGGGTTGTGGAGGATATACATCACAAGAGACAGTGGAGTTGGAGCATATACCATAGGAGACATTGGGGCAGCAGCATATACATCACATAGTAGACACTAGGACTGGAGCATATACAATAAGAGACATCAGGGATGGAGTATATAAATCACATGAGACAGGGGGTTGGAGCATATACAATAGGAGACATTGGCGCAGGAGCATATACATCAGATAGTAGATAGTGTTGAGCATTCTGATACTGCAAATATCGGGTATCGGCCGATATATTCGCTGTATCGGAATTCCGATACCGAGTACCGATATTTTTTCAATATCGGATACCGGAATCAGAAGTCCCCATAATGCAATGAGCCACTGTTGTGGCTGTGATTGGCTGCTGAAATGATGTCATCATGATGCGCGGTCTGTGCGCATCATGATGCGCGGCCTGTGCCGACTGCTGGGGGGCCTGTACGGGCCTGCTGGGGGCCTGTGCCGGCTGTCGGGGGTCTGTACGGGCCTGCCGGGGGCTTTGCCGGCTGCCGGGGGTCTGTACGGGCCTGCCGGGGGCTTGTGCTGGCTGTCGGGGGTCTGTACGGGCCTGCCGGGGGCCTGTGCCGGCTGCCGGGGGTCTGTACGGGCCTGCCGGGGGCTTGTGCCAGCTGCCGGGGGTCTGTACGGGCCTGCCAGGGCCTTGTGACGGCTGCCGGGGGTCTGTGCAGGCCTGCCGGGTGCCTGTGCCGGCTGCCGGGGGTCTGTGCGGGCCTGCCGGGGGTCTTGTGTGTGTGCAGGCATCGTTCGATGGGACTACAAGTACCATCGGGCGATGCCTGCTACAATGACAGTGATTGACACATTAGCCAATGATGGGACAGTAGTAGTCCCATCATCCGGCTAATGTGTTGAATGTAAAACAAAAAAATATATATATATACATACTACATACATACTACATATATATTACATTCATACTACATACATACATACTACATACATACAACATGCTACAGACATACAGTACATACTACATTCATACTACATGCATACTACATATATACTACATTCATACTACATACATACAACATATATACTACATTCATGCAACATACATACATACATACTACATGCATACTACATATATACTACATTCATACTACATACATACTACATATCTACATACATATTACATATATACTACATTCATACTACATACATACAACATACATACTACATATACACTACATTCATACAACATACATACATACTACATTCATACTACATACATACTACATACATACAACATGCTACAGACATACAGTACATACTACATACATACTACATACATACTACATACATACTACATATATACTACATTCATACAACATACATACATACAACATGCTACAGACATACAGTACATACTACATAGATACTACATATATACTACATTCATACAACATACATACATATATACTACATTCATACAACATACATACTACATACTACATACATACAACATGCTACAGACATACAACATACATACTACATACAACATACATACATTCATACAATACATACATACTACATACAATACATTCATACAATACATATAGACATACAGTACATATAACATAGAGTACATACTCACCAATACTTGTCACATTGTTCCCCGAAGCCAGTGTCATCTATGAAAAAATATGAAAATAACAAACAAGCCATATACTCCCTGATCCGCAGAAATCCATGTGTCCCACGCCGATTTCCCGTGGAGAACAGCAGCATCAGCTGATGCGACCGCTCTCTACGGGGCTCCAGGAATCCAATGACGGGAGGTAGGTATCCTTCCGCACTGTATTCCTTCGCCACTGTAAAAAAATAGTCTCTGGTCTCACTTTATGGCAAAAGCTGCGTGGGAACTTTTTCACACAGCAATGCCAAAAGTGAGACTAGGGACTATTTTTTTTACAGTGGCGGAGGAATACAGTGCAGAAGGATACCTACCTCCCGTCATTGGATTCCTGGAGCCCCGTAGAGAGTGGTTGCATCAGCTGATGCTGCTGTTCTCCATTGGAAATCGGCGTGGGACACTCGTGGATTTCTGCGGATCAGGGAGTATATGGCTTGTTTGTTATTTTCATATTTTTTCATAGATGACACTGGCTTTGGGGAACAATGTGACAAGTATTGGTGAGCATGTACTCTATGTTATATGTATTGTATGTCTATATGTATGAATGTATTGTATGTAGTTTGTATGTATTGTATGAATGTATGTATGTTGTATGTATGTTGTATGTCTGTAGCACGTTGTATGTATGTAGTATGTATGTATGTTGTATGAATGTAGTATGTATGTAGTATGTATGTTGTATGTCTGTAGCATGTTGTATGTATGTTGTATGTATGTAGTATGTAGTATGTATGAATGTAGTATGTATGTATTGTATGAATGTTTGTATGTTGTATGTAGTATGTATGTAGTATGCATGTTGTATGTCTGTAGCATGTTGTATGTATGGAGTATGTACTATGTATGTATGTTGTATGAATGTAGTATGTATGTTGTATGTCTGTAGCATGTTGTATGTATGTTGTATGTATGTAGTATGTATGTATGTTGTACGAATGTAGTATATATGTATGTAGTATGTATGTATGTATGTATGTAGTATGAATGTAGTATGTTTGTTGTATGTATGTTGTATGTCTGTAGCATGTTGTATGTATGTTGTATGTATGTAGTAAGTATGTAGTATGTATGTATGTTGTATGAATGTAGTATATATGTAGTATGTATGTTGTATGAATGTAGTATATATGTAGTATGTATGTATGTTGCATGAATGTAGTATATATGTATGTAGTATGTATGTTGTATGAATGTAGTATATATGTAGTATGAATGTAGTATGTATGTTGTATGTCTGTAGCATGTTGTATGTATGTTGTATGTATGTAGTAAGTATGTATGTATGTTGTATGAATGTAGTATATATGTAGTATGTGTAGTATGTATGTATGTATGTTGTATGAATGTAGTATATATGTAGTACGTATGTAGTATGTATGTAGTATGCATGTAGTATGCATATTTTTTTTTTTTACATTCAACACATTAGCCGGATGATGGGACTACTACTGTCCCATCATTGGCTAATGTGTCAATCACTGTCATTGTAGCAGGCATCGCCCGATGGGACTTGTAGTCCCATCGGACGATGCCTGCACACACAGAAGACCCCCAGCAGGCCCGCACAGACCCCCGGCAGCCGGCACAAGCCCCCGGCAGGCCCGTACAGACCCCCGGCAGCCGGCACAAGCCCCCGGCAGGCCCGTACAGACCCCCGACAGGCCCGCACAGACCCCGCCCGCACACACAGACATGCACAGTGTCCGCCCACGCACCGCCCACACTCTTCCCCCCTCCCGAACTGGATGTGCAAGTAAAGAAAGGGGTTTTTTCATTCCGATATTTCTGTCCCATTGGCTTGAATGGGACTTCCGATATCGGAATCGACGATACCCGATACTTTTTTTGTATTGGGCCGATCCAATCAGATCTGATATTTCTCTATATCGGATGGTATCGCTCAACACTAATAGTAGACACTAGGACTGGAGTATATACAGTAACAGACATCAGGTCTGGAGTATATAGACCACAGGAGACAGGGGGTTGGCGCATATACAATATGAGATATTGGGGGTGGTGTATATACAATAGAAGACATTGGGGGTAGAGTATATACATCACAGGAGACAATGCAGTTGGAGCATATGTAAGGGTTGGCCAGGACTATAATCGTGGCCAGAGACACTATAGCATCGGTGTCCCTGCCTTCCCTGACAGAAAATTGCAATCTACTTTTCCAGGTTCGGGTCCCCCTGGGCACTTCCCAAGCAGTGATGACCCCTCTCCGAGGCGACTCCAAGTAACTGAGACACAGTTCATGGTAACTTGAATGGTTTCTTTACTGATAACTTCACACAATATATCCACAGTTGGCACATCATAGATTACACATTCGTCTTTACTTGCTTCCTCAGCTTTCCCTACTTTGCTGACGCATCCATACGGCACGTGCCCAGACCAGACCGTCTTAGGCTAGTTTCACACTTGCTTTTTTTTGCAGCGCGTTTTTCCCGCAAAAAAACGCATTGAAAAAACGCATACATAAGCATACAACTGCTGCGTTTTTTTCAAGCATTTTTATGAGCATGCATGAAAAAAACGCAGCGTTTTTATGCGTTTGTATGCGTTTTTAGTGCGTTTTTACCGCGTTTGCGTTTTTTTCCAACATTTTTAGGTGGCCCCTCACACTACCCAAACCATGACTTTACTAACCCTAACCCTGACCCTAACCCTAACCCTAACCCTGACCCTAACCCTAACCCTAACCCTGACCCTAACCCTTAACCAAATCATACTTAACCCTAACCCAAACCCTAAACCCTAACTAACCCTAA
The DNA here is from genome assembly GCF_039654945.1 of Dendrobates tinctorius. Lineage (NCBI taxonomy): Eukaryota > Metazoa > Chordata > Amphibia > Anura > Dendrobatidae > Dendrobates > Dendrobates tinctorius. The sequence goes on from NW_027361714.1 coordinate 48,363,809, forward strand.
CCCTAACCCTAACCCTGACCCTAACCCTAACCCTGACCCTAACCCTAACCCTAACCCTAACCCTGACCCTAACCCTAACCCTAACCCTGACCCTAACCCTTAACAAAACCATACTTAACCCTAACCCTGACCCTAACCCTAACCCTAACCCTAACCCTGACCCTAACCCTAACCCTAACCCTGACCCTAACCCTTAACAAAACCATACTTAACCCTAATCCTGACCCTAACCCTGACCCTAATCCTTAACAAAACCATACTTAACCCTAACCCTGACCCTAACCCTAACCCTGACCCTAACCCTAACCCTGACCCTAACCCTAACCCTAACCCTAACCCTTAACAAAACCATACTTAACCCTAATCCTGACCCTAACCCTGACCCTAACCTTTAACAAAACCATACTTAACCCTAACCCTGACCCTAACCCTAACCCTGACCCCAACCCTAACCCTAACCCTGACCCTAACCCTAACCCTAACCCTGACCCTAACCCTTAACAAAACCATACTTAACCCTAATCCTGACCCTAACCCTGACCCTAACCCTTAACCAAACCATACTTAACCCTAACCCTGACCCAAACCCCAACCCTAACCCTGACCCTGACCCTAACCCTAACCCTAAACCCCCTTAACTAACCCTAACTCTAACCCAAACCCCTAAATTCCATGGTTAAAAAAAAAAAACGCATATGCAAAAAAACGCATACATGAGCATGCCAGTGCGCACATATGCGCATCCATAGGCTATAATGGCCATTTTTAGCGCAAAACGTGCGCATATGTGCGCATGCGCTTTTTTGCAGGGCCAAAAAATGCAACATGCTGCGTCTGGAAAATACCAACGCACACCCCAAAAAAACGCAGCGCATGAAAATCGCATACATGCGCTTACCAGTGCGCAGGTATGCGCACCCATGTTAAATATAGGGGAAAAAACGCATGCGCAGGTATGCGTTTTTTTCCAGCGCTAAAAAACGCAAATGTGAAACCAGCCTTAGACTGCTTCCCAGTGTCTTCCTGGTCTAACCTAGACATGATGACAATTCCTTCTGCCTGTTTCACCCCAGACTTGAAATCATCCGCCACCTGGTTAGTTTGCCTCTGGAAAAGCATCTGACCCGTCTGTACCACTCCCTGCGAAGCTACAGTATCCGTCTGTTCCTCACTCCATCCGACTCCCGCCCTAAGATCATCCACCCAGGCTACGAGTCACAACATCTTCTCTACTGCTTTGGTTCACTAAACTGATGTCCAATGGATGTGGATAAATTGTACTGTCACTGCTTAACGTTGCGTGGCTGCTGAGCCGTCCTAGGCCTATAGCCCATGTGGATACTTTGGGCACTCTGGCCCTGTCTGAATTCACTTCCTTCTCATCTAACCTTAACTCCCAGCAGCCCCTCCTACGCTTAACCCTATCCTACTAAGAGCTCTATATACTAGAGTGCCCCCCTCTAGTGTCCAAAGGTAGCACTACGCTTTCCCTATTCTGTAGATGGCAAATCTTGAAATGCAGTAAACATTATCACCACTATGTGCAAATAAAACAAACAATAGCAATAAAACATAAAGACAAACAATGGAAATACCCAGAAAGGAGTCGCAGTGCCATTTAGCAATGAGTAATAAATACAACGTTGAACATCTTACTTAACCCCTTTACACATATACAATAGGATACATTGGGGGTGGAGGATATATATCACAGGAGACAGTGTGGTTGGAGCATATACAATAGTAGACATAGGGGTGGAGTATATACAATAGGAGACATTGAGGGTAGAGTATATACATCACAGGAGACAGTGTGGTTGGAGCATATACAATAGGAGACATTGGGGTGGAGGATATACATCACAAGAGACAGTGGATTGGAGAATATACAATAGGAGACATCAATGCCGGAGTTTGTACATCACAGGAGACAGTGGGGTTGGAAAATGTACATGAAATGAGACAGTAGGGTTGGAGAATGGATATCAAAGGAGACAGTGGGGCTGCTGCTATCTTCATCTGTGGGAAAGGAGCACATCACACGCTAACTCCGCCCACAAAATAAGTCCAGACACTGCATCAGGACGGAAACCTTCAGCACATGTGCCACAGTGTTCAGTACTAAACGCTGTGTGCACATGCAAGAAGGAGTTTAAAAGACTATTGGACAGCAAAATGTGGCCACCAGCCCAACCCTGCATTCCCAGGGAATCTGCTCGGATGTCAGGGAAAGGGCTTAAGGGCCCATTTGCAGGCTCAGGGCTCACTTCCCCAATAAGTAAATGTTAATTCAATTTAAGAATGGACACCAGATTACTGTTTCAGAAATGACCAGACAAACAGAATCAAAACCAAGTAAAAGATTAGAGATTTCGCTTCTACAATATCAGCATGCATCTATTGTGCAAACTTAACAGTGAAAGGCTTAAAGGTGTATTCCCATCTCAAAGATCCTATCCCAATATGTAGTAGGTGTAATAATAATAATAATATTAGCAGCAAATGTCTCCAGTTAGAAATGTAGTGTAGTTCTTCTGATTTGCTATGCTACTTACCATGTGCAAGGTATTACAGTAGCTTTGGTATCCATGGTTACAACCACTCACATAGTGACAGTTAGTTGCTAGTGATCGTAACCATGGATACCTAAGCTACTACAATGTCCTGCATAAGAGGTAAGCGACATGGTGAATCAGAAGAACCATACTACATTTCTATTTGGAGGTATTTGCTAATATTACATGCTATTACATATACTGCAAATTGGGAAAGGCTCTTTCAGATGGGAAAATACCCCTTTAATGAAAGCTTTTGTGGAGAGAACCCAACCTGAAGAGTAAGAATCTTTTGCTTGTTAGTGGCTTTTCATTCTGGCTCATAAAGAAGGAAGTTTGAGTGGAAAACGCTCACATTATTTATTTCAGCATATTTTCAGCTTACCAGGTTAGAAGGAAGAGGTGTCTTTGGATACAATACGTTTCTGTACAGAATAAGATAAATGGTCAGAATGGCAAGAATGAACACCGAAGCCATGACAGCCAAGATGGATCCTATGAGGACTTCCTGAGCAATTAAACCTAAGGAAGATATGTATCAAAATGAGTAATTACGTAAATACATAAAAATATATATTTTAGCTGTAGGTATATTGAATAATCATCAATATATTGTGTCCAATAACTTTAAAGGATCCTTTTAGATATACCCAGCCCTCGCACGTTGATTCGTTCCTGAGTGGTACAAAACTCCTAGAAGGAAACTATTAGTATAACTTTTGATATGTTTATGTTTATTTTTATCAAATACATACATACCTACGTATAAACACATACATATTTATGTAAACATTACATTACATTGTATATACATATGAAAAAAAAGAAAAATGGAAGGAAAATGAGAAAAAAAAATAGAAAATAAATGATATCATCTTATATCATAACTATAGAATAGACATGGACCACACATCCAAAACATACATATTGATTTATTGTGGCGAAGCAAAAATTTACAAAACAGAAAATGAGGTTATTATTTTTATTATTATTTATTTATATAGTGCCATTAATTCCATGGTGCTGTACATGAGAAAGGGGGGTTACATACAAAGTTATAGCTATCGATAACAGTAAACAAATTTACAATGACAGACTGGTACAGAGGGGAGAGGACCCTGTCCTTGCGGACTTACATTCTATGGGATAGTGGGGAAGAGACTGAAGGTCAGAGGGGGAAGCAGCTCGGGCGGTGGAGAGGCGGCAGAATGGTCATTGCAGGCTGTAAGCTTTCCTGAAAAGATGGGTTTTCAGGTTCCCTTTCAAGGATCCGAGGGTGGTGGATAATCGGACGTGTTGAGGCATGGAATTCGAGAGGATGGGGGATATTCGGGAGAAATCTTGGAGGCAGTTGCATGAGGAACGAATAAGTGTGGAGGAGAGTAGGAGGTCTTGGGAGGATGGAAGATTACTCGAGGGAAGATACTGGGAGATTAGTTCAGAGATATAGGGAGGTGACAGGATATGGATGGCTTTGAAGGTCAGTGTTAGTAGTTTGAATTGGATTCATTAGGGAATTGGGAGCCAGTGGAGAGATTTGCAGAGGGGGGAGACAGGGGAGTAGCAAGGAGAAAGGTGGATTAGTCGGGCAGCAGAATTGAGGACAGACTGGAGTGGTGCAAGAGAGTTAGCAGGGAGGCCACAGAGGAGAGTGTTGCAGTAGTCAAGGCGGGAGATGATGAGGGCATGTACGAGAGTTTTAGTAGATTGAGGGCTGAGGAAGGGACGGATTCTGGAAATATTTTTGAGTTCAAGGCGACAGGAGGTGACAAGAGTTTGGACATGTGGTTTGAAGGACAGGGTAGAGTCGAGAGTTACTCCGAAGCAGCGGATTTCAGGTGCGGGAGAGAGCGTGATGCCATTTACCATAATAAATAGATCGGGTAGGGAAGATATGTGAGATGGAGGAAAGATAATGAGTTCAGTTTTGTCTACATTGAGGTTTAGGAAGTGAGAGGTGAAGAAGGAGGATATGACTGATAGACACTTCGGGATTCTGTACAGCAGAGAGGTGACATCTGGGCCAGAGAGGTAGATCTGAGTGTCATCTGCATACAGGTGGTACTGGAAGCCATAGGACTTTATGAGTTGTCCTAGGCAAAGGGTTTAGATGGAAAAAAGTAGGGGCCCCAGGACAGAGCCTTGGGGGACTCCAACAGAGAGAGGGCAGGATTAGGAGGTAGTGTGGGAGTGGGAAACGCTGAATGTGCGGTCAGAAAGGTACGAGGCAATCCATGACAGGGCAATGTCTTTGATGCCAAGGGAAATAAGAATCTGTAGCAGTAGGTAATGGTCGACTGTGTCGAAGGCAGAGGACAGGTAGAGAAGGAGGAGGATGGAGAACTGTCTATTAGCTTTGGCTGTGAGTAAGTCATTAGTAATTTTGGTCAGGGCAGTTTCGGTGGAGTGGTGGGGGCGGAAGCCAGATTGGAGGATGTCAAGGAGGGAGTTAGATGAGAGGTGGGAGGAAAGTTGAGCATTGACATGCTGTTCAAGGAGTTTGGAAGCAAACGGGAGCAGTGATATGGGGTGAAAGCTGGGCATAGCAGTTGGGTCAAGGTTTGTTTTTTTGAGCATGGGTGTGATGGTGGCATGTTTGAAGGCAGAGGGGAAGGTACCAGAAGATAGCGATAGGTTGAAGAGATGGGCTAGGGCTGGGATGAGCGTGTTAGTGAGGTTGGGAAGCAGGTGGGAAGGGATACGGTTAAGTGCACAGGTGGGGAGGTGTGATTTGGAGATGAGTAAGCTCTCCTTCAGTGATGTTGGAGAGGGAGGTTATTAGGGAAGGATAGAGGTCTGGTATGTGGAGTGGTTGGGGAGGTGGAACAGTAAAGGTTTGCCTTGTTTGGTCGATCTTGTTTTTGAAGTAGGTGGCAAAGTCCTCAGCAGAGATGAAGGGAGTTGGAGTTGGCAGTGGTGGGCGGAGGAGAGAGTTAAATGTGCTGAACAGTTGTTTTGGGTTGTGGGATAATGAAGATACAAGGTTTGTGAAATAGGTCTGTTTGGCAGAGGTGAGGGCTGATTTGAAGGCAAGTGTAGCTTGTTTGAGAGCAGTGAAGTTGTCTGGCAGGCATGTTTTCTTCCAACGTCGCTCCACAACCCTGGATGCTTGTCAAAGTTTTTTGGAGAGGTTGTTGTGCCAGGGATGCCTATTGATTCGTCAAACTTTGCCATGAGTGAGAGGGGCGACTGAGTCTATGGCTGATGTGAGGGTGGCATTGTAGAAAGCGGTAGTGGTGTCCGTATCGTGGAGTGAAGATATGGAGGACAGAAGTAGAAGAGAGTCTGAGAGTCTGTGAGTGTCTAGGTGTGCAAGGTTTCTGTGAGGATGTGCTAGTGGCTGGACATGGGGGGCAGGTGAGAAGGACAAGGATGAGGAGGTGAGTAGATGGTGGCCAGATAGGGGGAAGGGAGACGTTTTGAGAGGTAGGGAACAGAGGCGGGTGAAGATGAGGTCTAATGTATGTCAGTCTGTGTGGGTGGCTGTGGAGGACCACTGGGGAAGGATGAGGTAAGTGACAGGAGTTTGGAGGCTGCTGGCTTGTGGGTGTCAATGGGGATGTTGAAGTCCCCCCTGATGATGGTGGGGATGTCAGCAGAGAGAAAGAGGAGGAGCCAGGTGGAGAATTGGTCGATGAAGGTAGTGGCTGAGCCCGGTGGTCGGTATATGACAGCCATTTGGAGATTAGAGGGAGAGTAGATACGGACAGAGTGAACCTCAAAAGAAGGGAGGATGGGGGAGGGTAGGGGGTGGATAGGGTTAAAGGAGCAGTTTTTAGAAAGAAGGAAACCCACACCTCCACCATGTCTGTTGCCTGGGCGAGGAGTGTAGGTAAATTGGAGGCTGCCGTAACTCAGTGTGGCAGGGGAGGCCTTGTCAGGGGGTGTCAGCCAGGTCTCAGTGAGGGCCAGGAAGGAAAGGTTGCAGGAGGTAAAGAGGTTGTGAATCATGTGGAGCTTGTTGCAAATGGAGTGGGCTGTTGTGAGTTCGCTTTCTGGCCTCCCTCTGGTTATTACTGAAGGTAGTGGAGCTGGTCAGATTGACAGAGGGATTGCAAGTTCTCTTTCTGGGCTCCCTCTGGTGGTTACTGGAGGTAATGGAGCTGATCTGATTAACAGAGGCTTGCCACCTGATAATGAGGACGACGATTGGAGATCTGGGGTTTCAGATTGGGATTTAAGACAGCTGACTCCCTCTATCCCTGCTGGTGATTTCTCCTTGCCTCCTGAGGTCTGATGTTTCCAGCTCTGTCCCTGCATGTTAAGCTAAGTGTTCATTTGCTATTCTGTTTTCATTTGATCTGGTTTTTCTATCTCAGTTTTGTGTGGTCAGCCAGCTACGGCTAGGGCTGTGCTGAATCACCGTCCATATGTTACTGCTTGTGCCAGTTTGTTTTTGTCCCTTGTTTGATTGGCTTCTTTTTGCTCTGCTTTCAGAATATACCAGAGTGCTGATATAGTGGGCGAAATCATGCGACTGCAGTGTTTTTTGCATCAGACGTGTTGGACTTTTGGCAGGGTTTTTTGCATGATTGCAGACAGCGTCTTTCCTTTCCTGTCCTGTCTAGTCAGTGTGGGCTCCATCATTTGCTCAGTCTATTTTCCTGCCTGCGTATGTGTTTTCATCTTGTCTGACAGACAATATATGTTTGGGGGCTATCTATTCCTTTGGGGTCTGCTCTGGGGCAGTTTAGATTTCCCCTTTCTTGCTTTAAGCTTAGTTAGTTCTCCGGCTGTGCCGAGGTGTCTAGGATCATTGTAGGTACGCTCCACGGCTACTGCTAGTTGTGTGGATGGGATCAGGGGTCTGCAATCCACTTAGTTACCAACCTCTCTGGTTTTCTGTGGCTTAGCTTGGGCTTGCTCTCCTCCTCGGTGACCCAATCATAACAGCGGGCATTCCAAAGTGCTCCAGAGAAAGGGAGCGGGAGGGTGGGGGTCAGTGGCACATGTTTTAAGTGTTGGGGGATTGCTGTAGTTTCTCTTAGTGTGGGAAAGATAGGGGTGAGTATTAGTGGAATGTATGAGGCGGAGGGGGGCAGGATTGGGGGATATGTCACCAGCAGTGAGAAGAAGCAGAGAAAGGGAAAGAAGGTGCGTGAAGGAGAGTGGTAGACTTGTATTATATTTTAGTAGGAGAGGTCTGAGGTTAAGGAGTATGTCTGCAGGTGAAGCGAGGTGGGGGGGTAAGAGAGAGGGCGAGATAGTTATTTGGTTTGAGGGTGCAGGGGTTTGGGGATAGCGAAGGAGATTGAAGATTAGTGGAGCAAAAACGGTGAGGGCAAATGTGAGCATGGTTAAAGAGCAGGGTAAGAAAAGAAAGGCAAATAAAATTAGAAAGCAGTGGTTATTCTTACCTTCTGACCAATTACTGGACTATTTCTGGTATTTTTCTGATGTAACACTTTAAAGATGTCACACTTCTAACCTAAGGTTCTTAGTTCAGCATTCTAACCAGACTGTATGAAGCCCACTGCCACTGGTTGTGGATGTCCGGTCCATGTCTTTTTCTACAGCTATGGTATAATATCATCTTGTTCAACATTCTTAAAGGTGTGATAAATCCATTTTGATTCAGAAGAAGACATCTGCTCCAGGTATTAAAAAAACATACTTTTTCAGATTTTGAATACACTATGACTGCATACAAGCTGAAAGGTTTTTTTTTTTTTGCTCTTTTTCTACCAGTTGCAGCCAAGTCCAGTTGCTGGGTTTGAATGGATGAATACATATTTACAAATCACATTCCTGATCATCATTCCTGACATCACCAGGCGGCTCCCTTAGCAGTTAGTTGATCAACAGATTGTTCTTCCATAGAGAAAGGTCTAAAAAGAAATGACTATCATTAGACACTATGTGGCTGATTCATCAAAGCTTTTATGCCTGAATTCTGGCATATAAAATTTTGAAAAGGCTCGTCAAATTCATGACAAGCGCTGATGTTTGCCATGTCACAAATCTTACTCCAGCCGGGACTAGAGTAGAAGCACACACACAGGCGTTCTTCACTTGTCTAACGATCCTGAATCATTAAGAGGCATGAGCCTCTTAATAAATCTCTTAAAGGGAATCGGTCAGGTGATTTATTGTTATGATACAAATGGTATTATCCTGAAATAGGGCTTGGACATCCCTTTCAGAATATGTAACTTTCATTGCTGTAGCTTCTCCAGTTTTCTTGCTGTAAGCAAGATTCAAGAGGATCTTAAAGAGAATTCAGAAAATTCACAGCCACACGACTGCTAGTCAAGCAAATGTAAATCCAAAACGAATATGCACTGTTCCCCATGCCCATAATCTATGCCTGTCCATATAACACTAACATGCATTCTACTGTACCCAGTCTCAGGCTGGGTCTAATAGGAGAAGCAGGATGGAAGGCATGGGGGCCAGTTGCTATCATCGTGTAGTAATTTTCTTGGGAAAATTAAAAAAAATTTTAAAAAAAGTTCAAATCACTCCCATTTCGCCCCATTCAAACTAAAACAATAAAAAAAACAAATATACACATATTTGGTATCACTGCATTCAGAATCGCCTGATCTATCAATATAAAAGAAAAATTAACCCGATCGCTAAATGGAGTAAGGAGAAACAAAGTAAAAACGCCAGATTTGTTTTTTTTGGCCACTGCAAAATTACATTAAAATGCAATAACAGGCGATCAAAAAATCATATCTGCACCAAAATGGTATCATTAAAACATCAGATCGACGCACAAAAAATAAGGCCTCACCCAACCCGAGATCACGAAAAATGGAGACGCTATGCTACGGGTATCGGAAAATGGCACAATTTTTTTTAAAGAAATTTTGGAATTTTTTTACCACCTACATAAAAAAAGTATCTAGACATGTTTGATGTCTATGAACTCATAATGACCCGGAGAATCATAATGGCAGGTCAGTTTTAGCATTTAGTGAACATGGTAAAAAAAACAACTGTGGGTTTGCACTTTTTTTGCAATTTCACCGCACTTGAAATTTTTTTCCCGTTTTCGAGTACACGACATGATGAAGCCAATGGTGTTGTTCAAAATTACAACTCATCCTGCAAAAAACAAGCCATCACATAGTCATTTTGTCCAAAAAATTAAAAGGTTATGACTCTGGGAAGAAGGAGAGCAAAAAATGAAAATGCAAAACCAAAAATGCCTCTGGTCGTTAAGGGGTTAAAGAACCGGAGGGCAGTGCCAAGTGCAATTTACGTACAGAAGGGAAAGTGTGCTAAAATAGAAAGAGATTCCATAGGGATTAAAACAAAACATGGAAGTCAAAATAAAGGATTAAGTATGTACTGTTAGAGAATATGCCTCCTACTTTCTAAAATGAAACAGAAGATAGGTGCAGAGTAAAGAACATAAACAGCAGAATGTAAGTCCCCGTCGAATGTAAGTCCGCAAGGACAGGGTCCTCACCCCTCTGTACCAGTCCATCATTATAAATTTGTTTACTGGTAACGATATCCATAACTTTGTATGTAACTATATCTATAACTTTGTATGTAACCCCCCTTCCCATGTACAGCACCATGGAATTAATGGCGCTATATAAATAAATAATAATAATAAAATAATAATAATAAACAGCAGAGAGATAAACCCTACCTGGTCTTTCACTAACTGACGTAAACTACGGCACTATGGCTAGACATCCAAATGAGACTGTCACCAGCAAGAAATACCAGCAGGGGAAAAGTATATAAAGCTGCACCCAAAAGGTGATAGGGCAGACAAATGAGTAAATGAAAACACCTGTTACCCTAAAAAGACTGAAGCAAAGATAACAGAAACTAAACACTAGGAGAAAAGGTGTATCTGCTGTGGCTCAGCAGACAGAGAAGCTGAATACAAAGCACAGGCTCAAGGGTTAGAACCCAAATGCATGACACCAGTGTTAGGTCCCTATCTGCCATAACATTGCATTTTTCAACAGAACTATGCTTGTGCTATTATAAACTGTTTGCATGACCTAAATATGCTACTATGGTCAGCAATATATCTGGGCTTGTCCCCCCATTGAGCGCATCTGGAATGTCATTAGTCAGCAATTACAGAGGGAGCTGTCACCAGTGGATCTTGATGATTTTCATGCCGAAGTGCATTCCATGTGGCAGAACATTCATCAAACATTAATAATCTCATTGATAAGAGCCAAGCTAGTGAGTGCGGGTATTTCTGCACATGGCGCTAATAGTCAATACTAAAGAAATAAAAATGTTTTGAAACATCTGCAAATCAGTAACATGTTTATCGATCCTGTGATTACAATCATTCCGCATCTTTTTCTTCTTGGTGTTCCAATTTCAATGTTGAGGAAGATCTGCTTTTTAGTAAAAACAGCACACTGTATGGTACAATTAGGCATTTGGATTAATGAATGCTATCACAATCTTGCCAAACAATCTACTGTAACTATTCATTTGATCCTCTGGGTCTAAATCAACTTGCCTCACCTATATAGTTTTTTTTTAAAAAATGACAGATTGTGACTGATGGCAAAAAACTGATGTGTGAAAAAGGCCTAGTGGAAGTGAGTGGGTCTCCAGAGAAAGATAATGGTCTCACTCAGTGACTGACAGCCTTTCCTGAGTGGTTGTGCACTTTACATGAAAAAGTTCTAAATTAACAAACGGGATGAAACATTTGCAGAATAAAAGATTTGAGTGAGCAAAGTGAACATCATACCTTCTATTTCCACACATTCCTGTGGACTTGAGCGACTAGTGATTTCCCCATACTTCATATTTACAGTGATGCAGTAGTTCCCAAGTGGCAAATCTGTAATATTCCATTTTGTCTCCTCTGTGTTTTCAGTCTTAATCAACTGGAAAACATAAAAGTTTAAAATTATTTAGGTAAGTTATATTGAAAGCATCAAATGTAATGAATCTATGTCATATTTATATATTTACACATAATAAGCAGACTTATCATGTAATGTTAGTTCACCCATTAACCATACATACAGTAATGTTAACCCTCATTATTGCTATACCAGATTATTTGTTGAGCAATATTTACATTATAGGGAATGTCCTTACTATGATATTGATGACCTATCATTAAATTAGTTATACAGGCTTGATGTTCAAGCTTGCAGACACTCTGTGATTGCAGACTTATCAAATCTCACAGCGTGCATATTGCAAGCTGTCAGGATTCTCAGGTGCCAGCACCAGGAACAGGCAGGCATGAGACCACAAGGATGAGATTTGCATGCAAGTGGTCACATGCCAACTAGACATGTGCATCCTCGCTCAATACAAGTGAATTGAGCAAGGCCAAATACGTCAAGTTGGAATGTGGCCTGAAGTATGCAAATCACATATGTTTGGTCAAATGACCAACTGCTCCCGACTCTGGCTCCAGAGAATCCTGACAGTGTACACTGTGCGCACTGTGAGGATTCACAAGTCTGCAGTCACAGAGAGTGTCTTGACCCTCAAGCCTGGAAACCACTTAAAAGAAGACTTTTACACAGTTTTATTATATTAAATTAGCCACACAGTGGAATAGTGGATGCAGAATTCTAAGGCTGGAGTCACACACAACGTATAAAAAGTTGGTCTGTTTTACACGGATGAGAATCGCAGAAAAGTTCCCTGAACAGTGATCCATATGTCATTCGTGTGCAATGCAATGATGCATTTTCTCGCATCTAAGCATCCGTGTGACATCCATATGGCATCCGTATGCCAAGATTTTCGCGGAGGCTTGCAAAATGGACATATAATGGATCCATGGCCTCAAATATTCGTAAAAACGTATATATATATATATATATATACACATACACTGTATATATATATATATAGAGAGAGAGCATACAAAGCTAGATAGCAGAATAGCTGATAATTCAATTGTCGGCTTCTGTAAAATCATTACAGTGACGTAAACGGTAGTCCCTGAGGCTGCGCAGACTCCCCGCATGACCTGTGGTGAACTTGACAGCGTGGGAAAATGTTCAGAAACTTTCCCATGCTTCTGAGTTCATGTCCGGTCAGGCGGGGAGGCTGCGTAGGCAGCTTCTCATTCATTCCTCCGTGGTTTACAGTCGGGGCGGGCGCATTAGCACCACTCCCAGTTGTAAACTATTTAATCCCTTGAGATGGATTGCAGCGTGGGACTTGACTGTATGGGGATAGGTATGGGATATTGTTGCTTTTTGATTTTTTACAGGAGAACAAGGGCTTCCATTGGATTGGGAGTTTAATAAAACAGCAAAAGTGCGTGTTTAATTATTTAATTAAAAGACTATTTTTAATGTGTGTGGGTTTTTTTAACCCTTTCATACTATTGGATTAATAATGGATATGTGTCTTATTGACACCTCTCCATTTCTAAGCCAAGCTTAATGTCAATTTACAATAGCAAGGTGACATTAATCCCTTATTATCCCATATGCCACCCGCTACAGGGCAATGGGAAGAGAGAGACTAAGTGCCGGAATAGGCGTATCTTGCAGATGCACCTTTTCTGGGGTGGCTGGGGGCAGATGTTTTTAGCCGGGGGAGAAATAACCATTGTCCCTCTCTGGGCTATTAATATCTGCCCTCAGTCACTGGTTTTCCCTCTTTGGCGGAGAAAATTGCATGGGAGCCGACGCCAGTTTTTTCCGTGAATTCTTTAATTTAACATCTTGCAGATGCGCCTTTTCTGGGGTGGCTGGGGGCAGATGTTTTTAGCCGGGGGGGCAATAACCACAGTCCCTCTCTAGGCTATCAATATCTGCCCTCAGTCACTGGCTTTCTCTCTCTGGCGGAGAAAATTGCGCGGGAGCCCACGCCAGTTTTTTCTGTGAATTCTTTAACACCTAGAGCTCCAAAATTTTACACACACACACTAATAACATTATTAGTGAGGGACATATATAAATCTTACAGATATGCAATAGTTTACTGTATGTAAACCGTGTCTCCTATCCTGTCGGGTTCTGCATTGATTTGACAGAAGCCGACAATTGAATTGTCACCTGTTCTGCTATCTATATCCTAATGAAATATAAATATATATATATGTGTCAATGACATATATATATATACCTATACTATGTGTATACATGTATTCCATCTATTATATTTTAACATGTCAGTGTGATTTTACAGTATAGGGCATTGAATTGCCGGGTTTTCTAAAGGACACCGATGCATATTTCTCGCAAGTCACACACAAGGTCCGTGTGTAATCCGTTTTTTTCTCGCACCCATAGACTTGAATTGGCGAGTCTTGGGTGTAATACGGCGCAAATCGCAGCATGCATGATACGGGCGAGAAAAAAATGGATGATGTGAGCTGTCACATAGATTAACATTGGTCCGAGTGCTATGCGATCGCATAGCACACGTCCGTATTTCCCTCTAGTGTGACGCCCGCCTAACTATTGTCACTATTATTGGATTGGAATAAGTCAGAACTTTACCTGACTCTGCCATAAGCATGCATGCTCAGCTTGGTAGACTGTGTATGTATTTTAAAGTGGGAGAGAAAATAAGCTACTGCTTAGTGACAAGTGGGGAAATACAAATCTAAGAAAAAACTTGCAAACATTTCCATATTCTGTTTAGCAGAGATGTTTTACATTTCTATATGTTTTTTAGACTGCAGTAAGCAGAGACTGAAAAACAGGAAAAATGCTGACTATACACTAATAACAGTTTTAATAGATGATTTGAGCTCCCTCTGTTGGTAAAAGTCTATTTGTGCAGGACTCTTCATTCCAAACAAACAATGCTTTGCAAAATATATCATTTTAGTGCTATAAAAAGAAAATAAAAGGTTGATTCCTAGTGACTACAATACATTTTTTTATATAATTTATAAACAGAACAAGTCGCTAATCTAACACACCAGACCATGGTCACTGGAGAGAAGGAGTTTCCACACAAAGAGCAATGTGTGTCGAGAATCTTTAATCACAATATTTACTTCTATTATCCTGTAACTAAGGAAAAGCAACTAAGGATGCACCACATTTTCTTGCTAACCTCTGTTTACCTCTGGGGTCTTTTTACTGCTGTTCTGCACAATCACTCAATTTGCAGGGAAACTGCTGCAGTGGTGTAGTGTGGTTTACCAGCGCACACAGCATTAGGCAGGAATTGTTGCACCTAATAATCCATGGATCGTTAACCTGTAGTCCCTTCCACCAGTCCAGTTATACTTTGTTAAATTTTTTATTTTTACTTTTTATCACATTTTAGTCTTTTATGCAACTAATTACCCTAGCCCTAAAAGTAACCATATCCCTTACCTTACTACTATCCCGAACCTTAGTCCAACCTTAACAATAGCCCTAACCCTTATCCTGTCCTAACCCAATCTCTACTAAGATCTATTCTTAGTTAGGGTTAGAAAATGTATGTCAAGATTTAGTTTACTATAACGTTGTTATTTTTTTTTTACAGAAACAATTTTTACATTTGGGACAGCTGCACCAACAGTTCTCTGCCTCACTTGTTACAAAATTACAAGTGAGAGGAGAGTTTAAAGGAATCTGTCACCCCATTTTTGGACTATCAGCTGCCGGCACCACCATCAGGGGCTTATTTACAGCATTCTCTAATGCTGTAGATAAGCCCCCGATGTAACCTGAAAGAGAAGAAAAACAAGTTATATTATACTCACCCGGGGGGCGTTCCGGTCTTGGTCCGATGGGTGTCGCTGTCCGGCGCCTCCCATCTTCTTTGCTTCCTGTCGTGGCTTCGACGCAGGCGCACTGCTCTGCCCTGTTGAGGGCAGAGCAGAGTACTGCAGTGCGCCGGTGCCAGACCAGGTCAGAGAGCTGTGTGGGAGTGCAGCTGGTGTCATCTCAGTTGCTGTTAATTGTTGCCAATGGAGGGCGCAGCAGTCAAGATGAGTTTGTCATTGGCTGCTGTGCTCTGCATAGAAATCAACTGAGATTACAAAACTGACTTTATTATACTTAGAGCTTTCTCATCAGATTGCTAACTGTGCAAAACACATCTTGACTGCTGCACTCTGCATAGGAACCAGTGTCACTGGCAGAAATATCAAAGCAGCACTTGGATGCTTTACTCATCAAGTTAAAAGACTGCCAGAAGAGCACTTACTGAGCCCCTGCGCTGCACCAAGAAGAAGTGAGTGGCAGTGAACATCAAAGTTTTAACTCCCCATCCTTGATGCTACACCTTAGCACAGCTATTTTACTAACAAGACCAGATGGCAACTAGTAATGGCCATGCAATTATACAAGGGAAACAGATGTTAAATTAAGTGATTTTGCAGGCAAGCAGTGACTAGACCACAGTTTCAGCAGGCCTGAAGCTGTGTGTGATGTAGCCTTGGCCTACAAGAATCTCCCATACAGAAATGAATTAATCTTGTGAATGAGGTGAAAATGTTTTGCACTTAAGTATGTATTTCCATTTTCCCGAGGATATAAGGCCCCCCCGTGATAAAGTTACTAGCCACCAACCAGTTACCAGTTCCTGTCTTCGGAGTAGCCTGGATGCAGATTTCATAGTGCGGCAAACATCTCGGCCGGCGAGGTGTGGTCCTGACCCAGGGAGATGCCGGCGAAAGACACACTGTCACCGTGGGCATGAATATATTGAGAGAGTTTGGCAACCTACTCCTTATCGAACCAACACAAGAGACTTTGAGACAATGGGGCCCCCGCACTAACCAAGGGCAGGTCTTCCAACAGCTGGTGCGGGGGGCGCGGGTCCTACAGGACTGCCAAGAGGGGGAGGTGCTGGGAAGAGTGGTCGCGCCTGTGGCCCCTCGGCTCGTGCTGCTGCCATGACAGACGTGGTAGCCCTGTCCGACCGGGCCCATGTACCTCTGGAGGGAGTAGAGGTGCAGGTGGAGCCGTGCTTCTCGGAGCGCCTGGCCCCTGGAATCCTAGTGGCCCATGCCCTGGCCACCGTGAGGAAGGGGACAGCCCTTGTGCGCTGTGTCAACTTGGAAGATCGAGACATCATCCTAAAACCACGCACCGAAATGTTGCAACTGGTGAAACCTCTGGAGGAAGTGCTTCCGGCCCCGGCGTTACAGTTGAAAGTGAATGCGGGAGACCCTTGGGCGGTAACTATATGTTCCATCCAAACCACTGGGTCCTCGACTGAAGAAAAGGGTCGAGCCATCTTGAGAAAATGCGAGCAGAACTTTTCGGTCTAACCCCGGCCCAAATACACCAAGTAGAAACACACCTGGGCCAGTACTGTGAGGTATTCGCCAGCCATGAAGACGACTTTGGGTGCACCACGGCAATCACGCACGGCATACCCACCGAAGGAACGGCCCCTATCAGAGAGTGATACCGGAAGATTCCTCCACAACTATACCAAGAGGTAAAAACACTACTGGGACAGATGTTGCGGAAAGGAGTAATCCGGGAAAGCCAGAGCCCTTGGGCAGCCCCCATTGTGTTGGTACGAAAGAAAGACGGCACCTTTGCAGTTCAGAGTGGATTACCGAAAGTTGAATGCATGTACCATCAAAGACTCATACCCGCTGCCCCGTATAGAGGAGTCCCTCTCGGCCCTGGGGAAGGCGATGTACTTTTCTACCCTGGATCTGGCCAGCGGGTACTGGCAGCTGCCAATGTCGGAGGAAGACCGTGCCAAAACCGCTTTCATCTTGCCCATGGGACTGTTCGAATTTAATTGCATGCCCGTTCAAGCTAGCCAACGCCCCTGGGACCTTCCAACGGTTAATGGAGCAGTGTGTGGGAGATCTCAACTTTGAGGCCACGTTGATATACCTGGACGACATCATCATCTACGCCGCCACGTTTGAAGACCACTTGCAGCGGTTGGGGCATGTGCTCAGTCGGCTGCAAAAGTACGGGTTGAAGGTAAAACCCCAAAAATGCCACCTGTTCCATACACAGATCGAATACGTGGGGCATGTCGGCTCCGCCGAGGGCGTCAGCTCGTCTTTGGAGAAGGTTGCCGCAATACAGGGGTGGCCTACTCTGGAGACGGTAAAAGATGTACAAGCCTTCTGGGGTTGGCCCGATATTACCGTCGCTTCGTAAAAACTTCGCCCACCGGGCCAGAGCCCTGCAGGATCTGCTGAAGGGGACCCCTGCCGGTGCCAATGGTTGGAAGATCCAATGGCAGGACCCACAGGAAGAGGCCTTCAGAGATCTCAAAACCAAAAGGAAAAAAAAGGAAAAGCAATATAACTACATATGGGAACTTCACAGAAATGTAAAAAGGGTAAATTTTATTTATACATCAATATCTGACACATACACAAAACAGCAAAAAACATTAAAAACATTAAAAGATGCAAGAAAATTGCAATCATCTCAAATCATGAAATAATGATATGATTATACTCCCACAGCAGAAAAACCCGACATAACAATAATGACACTGAGTAAGTATCAAACAAGCCACCTCAACATATTGGATATCGCAAACAATATATATATATATATATATATATATATGTAGTGTAGTCATACATGGACCAAAAGGTCTGTGTATGTGAGGTGTAAAAAAACGCTATTCACAGCACCATATGGGCCAAAAAAAAAAAGTTAACAGGGCAAAAAGAGTCCACACAATAATTCAATACCTGACCCAGAAAGGAAAGCTTATAGACCCTGTAGATGCATGGGGACCAAGCGATATTCAGTATGAAAGTATAATGCCAAAAAATGCTGGAAGCAGCTGGTGGGGTAGGGGAGTGGGGGGAGCAAGGCCCCTTTTGGGGAAGAAGCCGCTTAAGCGATCTGTAGGAACTTTACTCAAGTGTACGGCTGCCCCCAGTGAATACATTCAGACCAAGGTGCGTGTTTTCTGGGGAAGGTAATGGAAGAATTACATCGCTTATACGGCATCGACAAATCTCGAACCACACCATATCATCCCCAAGGGAATGGTGCCTGCGAGTGATTTAACTGGACCCTAATTCAAATGTTGCGCACCCTGGAGGACGACCGAAAAGCCCGCTGGCCCGAATACATCCCCAAACTGGTCTAGGTATATAACAACTGGGTACACTGGGTCACCGGCTACACTCCATATTCGCTACTGTTCAGCCAGGAAGGCAAAGGTATCACCGAGGTGGAGTTGAACCAAGAGGAGGAACAACCATGGACAGGAGTCTCCTCATGGGTACAGAATCACCGGTATCGGCTACAAACCCTACACCGGATCGTCCATACAAAACTTCAGGACTTGGAACATCCGGGAAAGACTCCGTCCCAACCCACCGGATTCCTAGCAGCGGAACGCGTACTTGTACGAGATCAGCACCCCCAAAACAAATTGGGACCCCGCTGGGAAGAAAGTCCCTACCGAGTACTGCGACGAGTACGCCCAGATGGGCCAGTGTATGAGATACAATCTGAAAAAGAAGGGGACCACCCCGCCAGAACAGTACATCACAATATGTTGAGACCCTGTACGCCCACAGACCCGGAACGACCCGGGGCCTCTCCTCAGGCCCCAGAACCTTCGCCAGTTATATGGAATGAGGACGATGAGGAAGACCTTCCGGCAGCACAAACGGACACTTCTAAAACTAGTATTCCAGTGGCCCCAGTCAACCAACCATCTTCAACCACCCCAGAAGACTCCACCACAGTCGAACCGCGATGCTCTGAGTGATCTACAGCCGGAAACCCCCCCGAACCCTATGAACAAGATCAGTTTGTGTGGCAGAAAAGTCTTCAACACCAAAAGGCAAGGTCAAGCCCCTCCAAGCTCTCGCCCGAGGACTGGCAAGCATACAGTATGGGTGAGTGTAGGGGGGAGAGTTCCCCCTGTGTAACTGGGCCGGAACCAAGGGGACTGTCACCAAGGTTTCTAGGGGAACTGTTTCCGGAGGACATAATTAGAGGACGGACTGGAGACAGTTCTAGAAGGAGTGGGGGCGGAGCCATTATAAAAGGGACTGAGAACGTCAGCAGGGGCAGAATACAGGATGGCAGAGAAGGAGCAGGAAGCCTAGGTGGCACCAGAGAGCAAGAAGGAGCAAACGTCGACCAGGGAAATTGTACAGGGACTCACCAGCATCAGGGAGCAGACAGCGCCGAGCCGCCCAGCAGAGGGACACCGACCGGACGACCGCGCTCACATTCTTGACACTCAGACCCACGGTTGCGGCCTGTCCGCTGCCACCCGTGGCCGCCACTGCCCGACTTCGGCCCACGGCTGCAGCCTACCTGCCGCCATCCACAGCCTGCTTGCTGCTGCCCGGCCGCCACTGTCCGGCTCCAGCCTGCTGCTGCAGCCTGCCCATCACCATCCCCGGCCTGCTCGCTGCCACCGCGGCCGCCACAGCCCGACTCCAGTCTGTGGTCTGCCTGCATTTTATGAGGGACCACAGGTTCTCTATAGGGTTCAGAACAGGTGAACAAGGGGGCCATGTCATTATTTTTTCTTCTTTTAGACCTTTACTGGACAGCCACGCTGTGGAGTATTTGGATGCATGTGATGGAGCATTCTCCTGCATGAAAATCATGTTTTTCTTGAATGATACCGACTTCTTCCTGTACCACTGCTTGAAGAAGGTGTGTTCCAGAAACTGACAGTAGGTCTGGGAGTTGAGCTTCACTCCATCCTCAACCCGAAAAGGTCCCACAAGTTCATCTTTGATGATACCAGCCCATACCAGTACCCCTCCTCCACCTTGCTGCGTCTGAGTCGGAGTGGAGCTCTCTGCCATTTACTGATCCAGCCTTGGGCCCATCCATCTGGCCAATCAAGAGTCACTCTCATTTCATCAGTCCATAAAACCTTAGAAAAATCAGTCTTAAGATATTTCTCGGCCCAGTCTTGACGTTTTATCTTATGTTTCTTGTTCAAAGGTGGTCTTTTCTCAGCCTTCCTTACCTTGGCCATGTCCCTCAGTATGGCACACCTTGTGCTTTTTGATACTCCAGTAACGTTGCAGCTCTGAAATATGGCAAAACTGGTGGCAAATGGCATCTTGGCAGCTTGACGCTTGATTTTCCTCAATTCATGGGCAGTTATTTTGCGCCTTTTTTTATCATCACGCTTCTTGCGACCCTGTTGGCTATTTGCCATGAAATGCATGATTGTTCGGTAATCATGCTTCAAAAGTTTGGCAATTTCAAGACTGCTGCATCCCTCTGCGAGACATCTCACAATTTTTGACTTTTCAGAGTCCGTCAAATCTTTCTTCAGACCCATTTTGCCAAAGGAAAGGAAGTTGCCTAATAATTAAGCACACCTTAAATAGGGTGTTGATGTCATTAGACCACACCCCTCATTACAGAGATGCAAATCACCTGATTTACATAATTGGCAGTTGACTTTCAAGCCTATACAGCTTGGAGTAGGACAACATGTATAAAAAGGATGATGTGATCAATATACTAATTTGCCTAATAATTCTGCACACAGTGTAAGATTCGGGAGGGGAGAGAGATATTTGGTTGGGGGATAGAGGTATTTGATTGTAATATTGTAAACTTCTGTGCTGTACCGCAGACGAGCCCATACATTACATTTAATTGTCTCAGTTCCCAGGGTTTTAACAGATAAAAGGTAACAAGCAGCCGGTTTAGACAAGCACACCACTAGGTAGATTTATTGAAAGTATAGTAAGTACAGATTGCTTGGGTGCCACACTGACCAGCACAACAGTTTCAGCCTCCTGGCTGAATGTCTCTATAATGTTTTGAATGTTTTCTATTTTCTGGTGAAGTCCTCCACATAACTAAGTAAAATAATTATGGTGAATGAACTGTGTATGAGTCATTTTTCTCGCAGGTCACTTTGCTGCATCCTAAAGAACACACCCCAGTACACGACAGGCACAGCGCTGCAATAGACTTGCCAGCACTACCAGAGGAAAACTGTAGATTCAGATATGCTTGTAATGAGACAAAGTTCACTTCTGTTGTGTAAGCTCTGCTGTACTGCATTAGTTCTGATCTCACTATAGAGCTGTGTGTGATTATGAGAGCAAAGTATCAGTCATTACTTAGTTTACATTAGTAACTCCCCCTTATATTTAAAATAAGCTCTGGAGACATATTCTAATACAAATCAATGTCCTGTCCATAGAACTTAACAGCTCATTAGCATGTAAGAACAACATAGATTTCTCTGGAAAAAGACATTGAATCAAAAATATCAAGATATCATATTCCACTTTCTATGACCTGCATGCTCATATAGACAGCTTAGGGGGGTTGATTCTATTAACAGATTTAAAATTGCATATACACGTAATATAATGATCTAATGTGTTGGGGTGCCCTGATTGTGCCAATATCCCGAATAGGGGGCCTAAGTAGGGTCTTCGAATGATAACATAGCACTCCCCTTTTACTTTCTACAATAAAAGGTTTGGTTTGGAATTAGATCAATTTAGTATTGATACCTTCTGTGCCAAAGAGTTTAGTTTTTCCAAGGTCCTAATGCTACTACACTCCTAAAGATTGAAATATCAACACCAAAAAGGTAAAATTGTGGAAATATGTCAATCACAGATTTGAGAAATGTTTTAATGATGTGCCAATAGTAAAATAAATGGAAACTAAATTTTCAAAACATCTCGATTTTTTCCATAAGTTTTGATTACACTGATTACTTAAAGTACATATATGTAGCTTTGTGTAAAGAGGTTTATGGTTGTTTTAAAGTGATTTATGATTTTCTAGATTATAAAAAAAAAATATTTGTAATATTTTTAACATTTTATTGCTTACATGTACTGCTGCACCCAGACTATGAGGATATTGTTGTTATTTTATTTTAGTTTTATTACAGGAGACGTGGGATTCAGAGGAAATAGGCGTTAGGCGAGTATAGCTGTGTATGTTATTTTTTAATAAAAAAGTAAACCTGTTTTGTTTTATTTCTAATATAAGACTTTATTCTTGCTATGTCTTTATTTGCCATACAACTATAGGATTAGTAATGGATAGGTGTCTTATAGACACTTCTCCATTACTAAGCCGAGGGCTTGATGTCATATGACAATACAAAGGTGACATCAACCCCACAAATATCAACCCCCCTTGCCACCGCTACAGGGCAAGTAGGAAGAGCTCAGCAAAGTGGCGAATCTAATAGATGTGCCTTTTATGGGCGGCAGCAGGCTGCTATTTTTAGGCTGGGGCGTGGTCAATATCAATAGACTCTTACCAGCCTGAGAATACCAGCCCCAGCTGTCAGCTTTAAGTAAGGCTGGTTGTCAAAATGGGGGGACTCCACCTCTTTTTTAAAATTATTTATTTAAATATTCTAAAATAAACAGCATGGGGACAGCTCTGTTCTTGAAAACCAGCCTTGCTGGAGCTGAGAGCTGAGGGTTGCAGGCCCCAGCTATGAATTTTGCTTGGCTGGTTATAGAAAATAAAGGGGAACGCAAGCCAGATTTTGTATTTATTTAATTATAGTGCAGGCGGTGAGTGATGAATACACCAATCAGCTACTCCTGCTGTCACTGTTATTAGAGGCAGTAGGTGTAGGCTGATGGGAGTAATAGCCCCATCAGCCGCCGCCTTCTCTCATTGTTATCACTTGAGTATGACTCTCATCATTATCCCTTGTTTGCGCTGATCACCAGCAGAGCAGGGGAGAATGATGCGAGCGGTCTTCAGCATCTGGCACCGGAGAACAGTGCTTACTGTACCGCTGCTTCTCAGGCGCTGGGTCGTGTCACATCGATGACATCCCAGTGTGTCATCCGTCTGCACGTGTGCGGGACGTTTTGAGGCCCGTGCTGCCGGTAAAAAAAGTGACAATTCTATGTGTGGGTCACACAAACACACGGTGAACACACAGACATGTGCACAGCAACGTACAGTAGATTTCAATGTGTCTACATATGTAAGTGTCTCCGGTACGTGTGAAAACTGTCACCACACGTACCAGAGATATGATGGACGTGTGAAAAAGCCCTTAAGAAGACTTTTGCAAGTGTTAATTTCGGTAGTTATAATTCTAATATTTACTCTACTGTACAAAACAGAATGAATCATAAGGGCTCTGTTAGTTATACATTTACTTTTCTTATCTTGTAATGCACCTACATCTGTTTGACTATTTCTATTTTAACAAGTGGATTGGTAAAAATCAATTACTCAATTTCTGCTGAGATTTAGGGAAAATATAGCCAGCAGAGGTCTTGAACTAGGAGAAAAAAAAATAATTACTGAAAAAGTTTGTCTGGTTCTAGCCCCCACTCCGAAAGAGGTTCTGATGGGGACAGGACTATAAGATCAAGGGTTCCAAAGACTAAAGGTTAATACTGGTGCTGTACCTATTGATTGTAAGGGAGAGTCAGCGCATTTACAGTAAATGTGCTAAGGATGTAAAAGATGGTTTTGAAATCTTTGTCTGCTTCAATAACCACATAAGAAACAGGCCTAATATGACCTTACTGCACACACATCTTTTTTTTTTCAGTGCCGCGTTCCAGGAGCCATATTTTTTTAAAACCATTTCTGTTGACATAGCTCTATGACAGCTTAATTTTGTGGGATGAGTTGTGATTATCAGTAGCACCATTTGGGGACACATAGAATCCAATATCTAAATTTTATTATGTCTTTATTGGAAGAAAAAAAATAAGCTGGAATTTTTGCTGTTGTTTTTTAACATTTTACATTTTATATTTGTCATTTGCTGCAGAAAATGTTTTTAACATTATTCTATTGTCAGTATGATACCAAACTTATTTTTTTTATGTATTATAAGTTTTGTAGAACAAATGCATTCATTTTTGTGTCACCGTGTTCAGAGAGCTATCAGTTTTACATTTAACCTTCACCAGACATGTGTGCGTGATAAGATGTAATTTTCTTAGTTCCATTTTGAGTTACATTTGTCTGATTGATAATGACTATTACACTTTTAAAGAGATGGAATAAACAAAAAAAAATAAAAACAATAAATTGTGGGGGTTTTTTTAAATTATTCATAAGGGTACCTCTCAGCAGATCTATGTACCCCAAAAGTAATAGCATCTATGTTACATCACAGCAGGGCCGGACTGGGACAAAAAAGCAGCCCTGCCACACAAACCCCACCAGCCCACAAACTATAACACTCCTCACATGATTGACCACAGCTGCATTTACATGCTGCACTACAGAGCTCCGATTTTCATGATCATGGGGGTCCCGGCAGTCAGATTTCCAGCAATTTTAAAGTTATCCCCTATCCAGAAGAGATTGGATTACTTGGAATAATCCATTTAAACAGCTTTCCCAGTATTTCATTTTTATTTGGCCATTGTAATATTGAAAATACTAAACCAATATTGACCCTCCCAAAGTCCAATGTTGCCTCTTTGACAACAAGACAGAAGAGGCAGTGTGCAAGTCATACAGGGTCGGCTCCAGGTTTTTGTGGGCCCTGGGTAAAAGAGTCTCAGTGGCCTCATTAACACATGCCACAATTCATAATGCACAGATACAGCAGACAAATATAGGGATAGTACAATGCCAATGATTTCACTTCTTACATTACATGAGTGATAACTATTGTACAATAGGTCAGAAACCAGACAGTATATTGCTCCATACAGTATAATGAGCCCCATATAATGCTCCATACAGAATAATGAGACTCATATAATACTCCATACAGTATTATCGGTACCACATAGTGCCCCATACAGTATAATGAGCCCCATATATTGCTCCATACAGTATTATGGGTACCACATAGTGTTCCATACAGTATAATGAGCCCCATATATTGCTCTATCTATAATGGGCCCCATATAATGCTCTATACAGTATAATGAGCCTCATATAATGCTCCATACAGAATAATGAGACCCATTTAATACTCCATATAGTATTATGGGTACGACACAGTGCTTCATACAGTATAATGAGCCCCATATATTGCTCCATACGGTATTATTGGTACCACACAGTGTTCCATACAGTATAATGAGCCCCATATATTGCTTTATACAGTATATTGAGCCCCATATAATACTCCATACAGTATAATGAGCCCCATACCTTGCTTCATCTATAATGGGCCCCATATATTGCTCCATACATAATGGGCCCCATATAATGCTCCATACAGAATAGGTCACATATAATGCTCCATACAGAATATGATGGGCCCCATATATTGCTCCAAACACCAAACAGATTGGGCCCCATATGATGCTCCATATATGATGGGCCCATATGATTCTCCATATATAATGGGCCCCATATGATGCTTCATATATAATGGGCCTCATTTGATGCTCCATATAAAATGGGTCCCAAATGATGTTCAATATATAATGGGCCCCATGTAATGCTCCATATATAATGGGCCCCATATGATTAGCCCATGTGGCAACATTTCAGTTCCACAGCAGAGAAAGGTTATGTTATAGATCTGAAACATTGCCACATGGGCTAATTAAGAGTCTGCCACTTCTTTCACAATTTTTCAGAGCGAGATAGATGTACAGTATATATACATGATATGTATATATGTACAGTATATATACAGCTATGGCAAAAATTAAGAGACCACTTTCAAATGTTCAGATTGTCTGATTTTTCTCTTTATAGGTATATTTTTGAGTAAAATGTAAATTGTTCTTTTAGTCTATAAACTTCTGACAAGTCTCCGAATTTCCAAGCAATAAATTTTGTATTTTTTTCTGACAAAGAAGAATGGTCAAAATTAAAAAAACAAACAAACCCCAGTGCTTTCAGACCTCAAATAATGCAAATAAAACAAGTTCATAATCATTTAGAAACAACAATACTAATGTTTTAACTCATGCATCTTGGCATGCTTGCCCTTTCACACTGATTCTGGCGCAAAAATGTAAGCAGTTCTTTGTTTGATGGCTTGTGACTATCCATCATCCTCTTGATTACATTCCAGAAGTTTTCGAAGGGGTTAAGGTCTGGAGAATGGGCTGTCCATGACAGGGTTTTGATGTGGTGGTCTCTTAATTTTTGCCAGAGCTGTATATATATACAGGACCGGAGAAGTGTATACAGCATACACAGCTCCACAATATATACTGTGGTAAGGAATATAGAGTGGAGCTGTATATATAGTATATAGTGTAGAGGTGTGCCAGTGTATATAGTGTAGATTCCACACTATATGCTATATACACAGCAACATAACTATATTAACACCTGTATATTATATATTTACACACACAACTCTACATTATACACTATATTAAGACAGCATTATACTATATATTATATTATGTTGCATACATCACATAGAGGTCACACATAAAGTATATATAACGTAGGAGACACCACGACTGCTAAATATATCACATTGCGACTGTTGTATATACATTATATATGTGATACTGTGACTGCTGTATATACATTATATTGGTAGTTCGGCAACTATACATAGCAGTCGCAGTATTACCTGTATAAGATATATAGACAGTTGAGTATATATTATATAGGTGATACTGTGACTGTAGGTATAGTCACAGTATCACCTACGTAGCATATACAGCAGCTTCACCTATATTTTGTATTTATAACAGTCACAGTATCCCCTATACAATGTATATTGACTGCTGTATATCTATATATATAAAAATGAATGTATGTGTGTATGTATGTGTGTATCAGCCACGCCCACTCCACATAGCCACACCCAATCACTAAGCATCTTTCATTTCACCAAAGCTGTTTAAAAGAAGCTGAGCTGTGATTGGTTGCTATGAGCAACAGTTTTCCCACTCCACCTCAGCAGACACTGACCGGGTGGGAGAAATCTAGCATCCCCAGAAACATAAGCTCCCAGCTATTGTCTGCCCCCAGAAAGGAGCAGAGAGCACATGACAGAAATGAATCACCCCCTCCCATGCGCATATCCCCATCACACATCCTCCATCCCATAGGCACATCTTCCCTCTTAAAGGGATCTCCGGTATGGAAGTTAAGGCAAATCCCTCAGCGCTCTGATTCTGACCCCAGGCCTCTCTTAAAGGGATCTCCGGTATGGAAGTTAGGGCAATTGAACTCAGCGCTCTGGTTCTGACCCAAGCCCCTCTTAAAGCGATCCCCGGTACGGAAGTGAGGGCAAATCCACACTGCGCTCTGGTGCTGGCCCCAGACCTCTCTTAAAGGGATCTCCAGTATGGAAGTTAGGGAAAATCCCTCAGCGCTCTGATTGTGACTCCAGGCTTCTATTAAAGGGATCATTGGTATGGAAGTCAGGACAAATCCATCCAGCGCTTTGGTTCTCGCCCCATGCCTCTCTTAAAGGGATCCCCGGTATGGTAGTTAGGACAGTGCCACTCAGAGCTCTAGTTCTGACCCCAGGCCTCTCTTAAAGGGATCCCCAGTATGGAAGTTAGGGCAATTCCACACAGCGTTTTGGTTCTGACCCCAGGCTCTCTTAAAGGGATCCCTGGTATGGAAGTCAGGGCAATTGCCTTCAAATGCTCTGGTACTGACCCCAGGCCTCTCTTAAAGGGATCCCCGGTATGGAAGTTAGGACAATTCCATTCAACGCTCTGGCTCTGAACCCAGGCCTCTCTTAAAGGGATCCCAGGTATGGAAGTTAGGACCAATCCACTCTGCGCTTTAGTACTGACCCCTGGCCTCTCTTAAAGGGATCCCCAGTATGGAAGTTAGGACCAATCCACTCTGCGCTTTAGTACTGACCCCAGGTCTCTCTTAAAGGGATCTCCGGTATGGAAGTTAGGGCAAGTTCCTCAGTGCTCTGATTCTGACCCCAGGCTTCTATTAAAGGGATCACTGGCATGGAAGTCAGGGCAAATCCACTCAGCGCTCTGGTTCTGACACCAGGCCTCTTTTAAAGGGATCCCTGGTATGGAAGTTTGGACTATTCCACTCAGCGCTCTGTTCTGACCCCAGGCTGACGGGATGATGTGGGATACTAGGGGTAATAGTCCAGCGGCTCTGACGGGATGTTGTGGGATATTATGGGAAGTAGTCCGGTGGCTCTGGCTGACGGGATGATGTGGGATATTAGGGGTAGTAATCCAGTGGCTCTGACAGGATGATGTGGGATATTAGTGGTAGTAATCCGGTAGCTCTGGCTGACGGGATGATGTGGGATATTAGGAGTAGTAATCCGGTGGCTCTGATGGGATGATGTGGGATATTAGGGGTAGTAGTCTGGTGGCTCTGATGGGATGACGTGGGATATTAGGGATAGTAGTCCGGTGGCTCTGGCTGATGGGATGATGTGGGATATTAGGGGTAGTAATCCAGTGGCTCTGGCCAATGGGATGATGTGGGATATTAGGGGTAGTAGTCTGGTGGCTCTGGCTGATGGAATGAAGTGGGATATTAGTGGTAGAAGTCCGGTGGCTCTGACGAGATGATGATGTGGGATATTAGGGGTAGTTGTCCGGTGGCTTTAGCTGATGGGATGATGTGGGATATTAGAGGTAGTAGTCCGGTGGCTCTGACGGGATGATGTGGGATATTAGGGGCAGTAGTCTGGTGGCTCTGGCTGATGGGATGATGTGGGATATTAGGGGTAGTAGTCCGGTGGCTCTAACGGGATGATGTGGGATATTAGGGGTAGTTGTCCAGTGGCTTTGGCTGACGGGATAATGTGGGATATTAGAGGTAGTAGTCCGGTGGCTCTGACGGATGATGTGGGATATTAGGTGTAGCAGTCCGGTGGCTCTGATGGGATGATGTGGGCTATTAGGGGTAGTAGTCTGGTGGCTCTGACGGGATGATGTGGGATATTAGTGGTAGTTGTCCGGTGGCTCTGGCTAATGGGATGATGTGGGATATTAGGGGTAGTAGTCCGGTGGCTCTGATGGGATGATGTGAGATATTAGGGGTAGTAGTCCAGTGGCTCTGACGGGATGATGTGGGATATTAGGGGTAGTAGTCCAGTAGCTCTGGCTGACAGGATGATGTGGGATATTAGGGGTAGTAGTCCGGTAGCTCTGACTGATGGGATGATGTGGGATATTAGTGGTAGTTGTCCGGTGGCTCTGGCTGATGGGATGATGTGGGATATTAGGGGTAGTAGTCCGGTGGCTCTGATGGGATGATGTGGGATATTAGGGGTAGTAGTCCAGTGGCTCTGACGGGATGATGTGGGATATTAGGGGTAGTAGTCCAGTAGCTCTGGCTGACAGGATGATGTGGGATATTAGGGGTAGTAGGCCGGTGGCTCTGGCTGAAGGGACGATGTGGGATATTAGGGGTAGTAGTCCGGTAGCTCTGGCTGACGGGATGATGTGGGATATTATAGTGAATCTGGCTATGCAGAGTGGGCGGGGCTATACACTCAGCTTTATATATATAGATATAATCATTATAATTTGTTACAACTAACCGTAGTTAGTTACTATGCCCGGGAAACGTCAGGCTCTTGAGCTAGTACATTATATAGGTGATACTGCAATTCTGCCGTATATACATTATATACAGTAGGTGATACTGCGACTGCAGTATCTACATTATATAGGTGATACCGTG
The DNA here is from genome assembly GCF_039654945.1 of Dendrobates tinctorius. Classification (NCBI taxonomy): domain Eukaryota; kingdom Metazoa; phylum Chordata; class Amphibia; order Anura; family Dendrobatidae; genus Dendrobates; species Dendrobates tinctorius. The sequence continues at coordinate 48,393,756 of NW_027361714.1, forward strand.
ACTGGTGTGTATAGTCGCAGTATCATCTATGTAACATATATACAGCAGTATCACCCATATATTGTATTTATAGCAGTCACAGTATCCCATATATAATGTATATAGACTGCTGTATATACATTATAAAGGTGATACTGTGATAATACACAGATTTAGCAACCAGTATCACCCATATAATGTATATAAAGCAGTCTATATACATTATACAGGTGGTACTGCAAGTGCTGTATATACAGAAAACTAATTTTCCATATTGAGACTCACCCAGGTCCCTGAGCAGGGGGGAGGATATAGAGCTCTGAGCTGAGGTGGTTGCATCGTTGGGCTTGCAGAGGAGCGGATCCCTGGCTGGGACTGGTGAGTACAGCAGGAAACAAAAAAAAGATGCTCTAAGGCCGGAGTCACACTGGCGAGGAATACGGGAGAGTAAGAGGCGCTAAAAGCACGCATTAGACACGGACAAATGATTCTCTATGGGGTCACTCGCACCAGGCGTATATTTCTCCTCCGTATCCTACGCTCCGAGCCACTCGCAGCATGCTGCGATTGTCAGCGTACTACGCCCGTAGTACGCCAATGCAAGTCTATGGGTGCGCAAAAAATACGCATTACACACGGAACACACGTGTGACCTGCGAGCAATACGCAGGTCTTTTGGCTGGTGAACAGGAAATGGGCCAATCCATCATCAGTAAGCCTAGACATGCAAATGAGCTCAAAAAGCGCTCCAGACATCCAGGAAGTACGCCTCCACGGAGTACAGCAGCAGCATGGCGTCCACATATATTAATGTAGAGATGCTAATTGTGCTGGTGCAGGAGCGTCCAGAAATATGGGACCCACGCGACGCAAACTATGCGAACCGCACAAGAAAGGAGGCGTCATGGAGGCGCATCTGTCGCCAGATGTACCATGACTTTGGTGACAGACCACGTGATGAGCAGCATAAAATTCGTAAGTGCAACCATAAAAATATAATTAACGTTAGCGCGCGCTATAAAATGATTTTACAATCAGCACCCCCCTTCCTGGGCATGTACTTTTATTAGCCTCATGAGGCCGTTACATTAGGATGTGACACGTGGCTTCACACAGCCATAATTAGGGGTTAGGCCACAAGCTCCTCATCCTCCTAGCCACTAAAATTAGTTTCAGGGGAGCTAATGAGACCCTGGGTATCGGCCCAATTACATATGCCACCATGGGTAGAACGCACACCCCATAAGGCCCCATGCCTAGACTACTGTTTGAAAATGTGACCTCTCAAATATGTGATTTTGCCAATCTTTCCTGTCACATTGCAGTGGAAGATGTGATGAAACGGTGGAGAAGCATCCGGGACCAGTACCGCCGGGAACGCCAGCAGCGGTCCAGGAGTGGGGATGCTGGCCATGTCAAGCGCAAATATATCTATTATGACCGGCTGAACTTCCTCGCCCCAATTCTGGCTCTGAGACCGTAAGTACATACCTCACACCACATGACACAAAAACATTACACAAAAACTTTACAGGGACAAAAATATTGATGTATTTTTGCCTCTGTTCTATTTCATAACAGAACTCAATCCAACCTTACGGATCGAGAAACGGCCTCAAAGGCAGAGCCCATTATAGATCCTGTAGGGGATGAGGTGGCTGGCCCATCTTCTCCCCCTACAAGAAGGATGGCTGAAGAGGAGGCATCACCAGAACACACAATGGCTGCCCGACACAACACACCACCAGGACGGTCTGCAGCTGCAACCTCACCCATCCTGGAAGAGATGGGCAACTTGAGCAGCAGCCCAACTGCCCAGATCAGGCCCTCCCCACAGGCTGCTCTAGCATCACGGCGAATAAGAAGAAGGCGCCAGGTCACCATTCAAGAGAGCAGGACCAATGTGGACACTGGGGAGCTGAATTACTTGTCCAGAGTCACTACAGATGATGGTGAGGAGGCCTATGCACGTAGCCTCACCCGTATACGGTCAGGCTCCGTATTAGGGGGTGTATTCAGATCCTGCTTGATGCAAGCACCCCCCCCCCCAATACCCCATATGAGGTATTTGAATTTCTGGAGAGGTGGCAGCTCTCACCAAGAAATTTAATGCGCATGAGACCATCCACACAGATGCTTGCTCAAGCAGGGTCTGAACAGCCCCTAATACGTGGGCCAACACCTCAACCCCTTCCTCCCCCTACCCATCCTTCTATTCCACAGCCCCAAATGTCTTCATCAAGCCAACCCCACCAATATGGCCACTTGTACCCACCCAGTGTTGGAGGCTGGTCCCAACCTGGTTGGGGACGATCTGGCTATCTTGGTGGGTATGAGCCACGGGCCTACCAGAGCCAACAAGAAGCCCCTCACCATCATCATTATTACTCTGGGCAGTATCACCAACAGGCCCAGGAGGCTGGACAACAACAGCATCATGGGCAACAGTATGGCCCCACACAGGGCGATGTTGGCCACAATGTCCAGCAGCACCCACAGGCTGTTCCTCCCCGTTCCCCTTCCCCTACATATGAGGATTTATGACTCAAAAATTTGGAGATGTCCAGTTACATGTAAATGGTGCTTCTAATCTAGACAAAAAAAACAGGTGTTCTCCTTCACCAACATTTAGAACATAATTTAACACTCACATTTTTAAACAATGTTTTCCAAACATATGAAACAATCCATCATGACAGGCAACGCTACCTCACGCCTTTCACACAGATATTACATGTGTGTATAAAAGAGAATATTTAAATGCGCTATACTGTTACCTGAAAGGATGAAAATACACTAATCACTTGCTAATGCATAGGAAAGGCGTGCTTGCCTTTAGTTAAGTAGTCAACTTTGTTATTAGCATTCTCTAGTAAACCAATTTGAAGCGACCAGCATTCACAATATCACGCTCTCTCAATGTCTTAACAAGTGAGTTTTGTATTTTCATCCTTTCCAGTATAGCATGCTTAAATATTGTCTGTTCTACAGACAGGTAATATCTGTGTGAAAGATGTGAGGTAGCCTTGCCTGTCATGGTGGAATCTTTCTATGATTGGAAAACATTATGAGGAAATGTGAGTGTTATCTTATTGACTTTATTTAGGTGATGGAGCTCACCCTTTGTTGCCTAATCAAGGTTAATGTAGGCATGCAGCAATGTTGTTATTGCATAATGTTTGTTGCAGTTTTTTTCTGTAATGTTAATGTTACACCAAGTTAAAGAAGGCCCAAAGGGTCATTTTGGCCATTGCCAAATTTGTGTTATGGCAAAATTATGTTTGCCTTTAAGCAAAACCAAAAAAAAAAAGCAAAACTAAAAATTTGTCTACTCTAGTTAATGTCTCTGTGTGATTTCTCACTATCCCTCACAACATACTAACAGACACCAACCAATGCAAAGAAACACTCATAGAATCATAAAAAGGCTTGAGTAATATATATTTAGACACACTTTGAAAAAAAGAAAATTATAACATAGACACAGCATTCTCTTGCCAAGAAGTTGCCCCCTCAGGTGAGATAAAGTAATTCGTGAATATATCACGCACTTTGAGGCCAGAGAGCGGTCTACGTTGAGGGATGATAGGTGGTCTCACCCTGCGCACATTGTCCGGCCTACGCACAACACCATCAGAGGAGGAACAATCATGTATCCTGGTGAAGTTATGCAGAACAACACAGGCTTTGACAACTTCATTCACATTTTGCTCATTCAACTGAATGGCAGACTGGAGTACCCGCCATTTGGCACAAAGAATCCCAAAGGAACACTCCACCAGTCGCCTAGCACGTGATAGGCGCAAGTTAAAAATTCTGCGCCTGTGGTCAAGGTTGCGCCGGGGATATGGCCTCATGACATTACGTGATAACTGAAAGGCCTCATCTGCCACAAGGACATAAGGGACTGATTGTTCGGGGGAGCCTGGTAGCTGGCGTGGTGGTGGTAGATCCAACTGGTTGGTGCGTAGCCGCCGACCCATTATGGAAGTAATGAAGACTCTAGAGTCTCCCGTCCTTCCATAGGCCCCAATGTCAACAATTATAAACTTGTATTGAGGGTCTACCAGAGCCAACAATACAACAGAAAAGTATTGCTTATAATTGAAGAATTGGGAGCCTGAGTTCGGCGGCTTACGCACCCTGATATGTTTGCCATCCAGGGCCCCAATACAATTTGGAAACTGGCAGTCCTCCTCAAAGTCCCTTGAAATCCTTAACCAGTCTTCCATCCTGGGCTCAGGTAGGACCACCTGATGGAGTCTTGTCCAGATTTCTGCACATGTAGACCTCACTATGCCTGAAATGGTTGACTTTCCAATGAGAAACTCATGGTGGAGGGCGGCATAAGACAGGCCAGTGGACAGGAAGCTGTAGAACAACAGAAATAGTACAGGTTAGAATGGCTAAAGTAAAAAAAAATCAGTTACATGCCGACCAAACTTGGTAGGAAATGAGAGAGAACAACACACACATATTTGGTGGCACAATGACTAAGTGATATGCAGTACATATTAGATGTAACATTCTGCTGTGTCAAGTGAAACATATTTTGAGTAAGATGAGGGCATTCAACTTTGTCCAAGAAGGCCAACAAACATAAATTAACACACACATTATGAACATAGAGAATGTGGTTGTGTAGTACATACCGTATTGTGAGTAGAAGTCGCTCCTCTGCAGATATGGCTTTGCGCATCCTAGTGTCCTGAAAGGTGATCCCAGGGCGCACTGTCTCCAAGAGGCGATCAAATGTGGAAATGCTCATTCGACAGTACTGGTAAAATTTGTCCGGATGCTCCCGCAGAGACGAATAGAGGCGGTGAAAATGACCTCTTGTGAGTCGTTGCCTCAAAAGTGGATGTACCCACATGCGTCTCCTCCTCCGCGGATCCACTATCACAGGATATGGTTGCCCAAAGCGCCGTGACAAAAGCCAGGTAAAGAGAACCTGCTCGGTTGTATTGAATGTCAGACCCTCTGCCATGCTGCACAAAGAACACCAACACACCTCGTGAAAGCAAGGTGAGAAATGTACAGAATGTAGGCAGCCACCTGTTTCTGAGTGTCTAAATAGGGTGCTGGCTAATGATTTAAATTGTTTGCAGGCCTCAAAACCGTTAAATGTCCATTTTGCAAGGCTGCGAGAAAATCTCGCCATACGGATTGCATACGGATTACATACGGATACACACATGCGCAAAATACGCGACCTCACCTTGCTTACGGATGACCTACGGACCACTATTTAGTGGTCATTGATCCGTATTACGCATGTAAAATACTGACCGTATTTTGCGCAGGTTAGTGTGACTCCAGCCTAACGCTGGTACTGGCCATCGTCAGACAGAAGAGCCCTGCGCGTGCCACGGCGGCCCTTTCAAACTTTTTACTGACGGCCCTGTGTACTCGCACTCATGCTTGCACACACTGACAGTGGCCGCAGCTGCGTGCGTGCACATGCAAGCTGACAAGGGACGCTGCGGCAAGTACATACTGACAAGTGCCATAGCGGCCCTTGTCAGCACATGCAAGTAAGAGAGCGTGCACACACAGGGCCTTTAGTAACATGTTTGAAAGGGCCGGCGGCCCACTTTCTATGACAGAGCCGCCAGCCCACCAGGCATCTGCCGGCTCAGCAGATTAGCAATCCAGGCCTGCATCACAGTCATGCTAAATAAATTCATACCTTCATTTTAACAATTGATGTTTCCATTTCTAAGATGTCTCTTGCGAGCTTCCCAAGATCTTGTGAAAATGTATCCTTCCGGGGCCAAAATTCCTTGGGAATTTTGGTGCTTGTATGAGACCTCGGGTGGGGAGTTAATCACTGAGAGAAGAGTGACTTGTCAGTCACTGATGGGAGGCTGGCAGTGAGTGGGGAAGAGGCTGACAGTGAGAGGACAAGAGGCTGGAGAGCTCTATGTGCAGGGATAAGACCCCTGCACTTGCAGCTCATTTGCATAAAAATTGCAAATTGCATGAGTGATTTCTCTGAACTGTTAACCTTTTGAGCACTGTTCACCATTCAGTTTAATTGACATTCTATTTTTTTCTGAAATTTGATTCAATAATGACAGTATCACATTTATTAGCTTTTTATGTTTTACTACCTTTACTAAAACAAAACTTTTTCATTACCATTTTCCGAGTCCCATAACTTTTTCATTTTTCAAAAGAGTCATGTAAAAGCTTATTTTTTTTGTCAATTCACTGTGCTAAATAAATAAATATATAATTTTATAGTACAAGTCAATATGATTACATTGATACCCAGTTTATAACGTTTTTATTATGTTTTACTACTTTGGAACGGGAAGTCACTTTAAAAAAAGCTATTTTTTTGCCTTCACATTCTGAGTGTTGTACTTTTTCCATTTTTCTGTTCATAGAGAAAAAGGAGGGTTTATTTGTACCATTTTGGGATACATGCAACTGTATGGCCGACACAGAAGAGTTCCCTTTGCAAGATTAATATAAGGGCTCTTTTCAGCCATCATAATGAGTTCCTCCTGCTTTGTAGATGAAAATCGGCCTCCTTAGGCCTGTTTCACACACCAGTTTTTGTGTTCAGTCAAAATCCGCTAAAATGGCGGATAGCGGATCCGTTTCTGAACTGACCACAACGTTTGTCACCGGACCGTTATTTTAACGGATCCGTGAAAGGAAGAATTTTACAGGAACGAGAGAGAGAGAGATTTTCCAGCCACCAGAACAGAGTTTAGGGTTAAATTTCAGGCTGAGTGAAGTCTTTCAGCCATGCGCAGTGAGAAGTGCGGATCCTGCCGCCCGAAAAAACGTTACATGCTCCGTTCGGGCATGTCAGCGGACGTCAAAATTTTGGCGGATCCGCAAAAAAACGGATCCAACAGATGGCCATCCGTCAAGATCCGCCGGTAATGCAATTCAATTGGAAAAAAACAGATCCGCCAAAAAAAATGGCGGATCCGTTATTTTTGCAAAACGGTGGATTTTGACTGATAAACAAAAACTGGTGTGTGAAACAGGCCTTACCCCTTGGGACCCTGTATGCATCAATGATATTTCTGCCCCTTTGGAATACACTGCAGAAGAATGGCATGCATGGGTGTTGTCCACAAAGGAAGCCTCTCATATATGCACAAAAAGCCCACATACAATTTGCTAGGGCCCATGCTGAAAATTATGAATACTACTGAGACTCTATACTGTGGTTTAATGAAACCTATAAATGTTTTTAAAAATGATGGTTTCAAAATTGTGTGTCAGTAGAAAGAAAAATTTATGTTGTCTTCAGTGAAACATGAAGGGGTCCTTATTTAAGGATGCATAAGTGCTGCTGTTGTCAGTGAGCTACATTTCTTTGATGGTTTAATGAATTCACAGACATACTGCTCTATATTGAAAGAGAATATGGTACCATCACTTTCTGCATTTGATGTCACGCAGCACCTTGGGACTGTGGGTGCTAACCAGGTCCCTAGAACTAGGGGTACCCTAATCTATCCATGTCTCCCAGATTACTCCTGAAGGTGGAGATGCCGAGTTCTCATGCCTTGCTATGCTCCTAAATCAACTCTTATCTGTCCCCTCCCCCACCCACAGAAGAGGGAAGCAGAAGTGTATAGGATAACACTACCAAGACAAACAAGGGAAGACAGACAGGGATAAATGAAAATAACAATCACACAAAATACACTCACCAAACAACAGAATGCAACACAGAGGAGTTAAAGGAATGAGAAACCAAATAGGAGAGGATGAGGATGTGCACAAACAAAACTTCAAGCAACAATCTCCAGAACAAATCTCCAAATGCCCACTCCAACCACGAACTACACTTCTAACTCCAAAAAATAGCAGCACTGGGTTCTCCTAAGAAGCTGCCTAGCACTCTGAAAATGAAAATGGTGGAGGCCCAAAAGCAGGAGAAGAATATAAGAAGATTGCAAATTTTGACGTTGCCGTTTCCTCTGTTCAAAATGTAGTTAAGAAATGACAGTTAAAAGGAACTGTGGAGGTCAAGATAAGGGGTGGATGTCACGAGCGCTTCGGAGGTGACAGGCTATCATCCTGCGTCAGGCTTCAGAAGGTCTGAGCGCCTGTCCATACAGACTGCTCCCTGAAACATCTGCCTCTAGGACCCAGCGTCAACCTCCTTCTGCCCTGAGAAGTTTGGATCTATTTAGTTAGAGGCTCAGCTGTGACCCAGTGTGGGTAATAGCTTAATTTCCACTTCTGCTTGCTAGAGTGTTGGACCTTTTCAGAGTGCTCCAGTTTGGTGTCTAGAATCCCTCTTCTGGTATCCGTATCTGGCGATTCAGCTAAGTGTTCCCCTGTCTGTCTCACCTTACCGTCTTAAGTTTAGCGGAGACTGCCTAGCGCGCATCTCCCTCCTGTTCCCTTTACAGGACTAGGCCACAGGGAGATTCAGGGCCCTAGGTTCCGGCTCGGCTATTGGTAAGGAACCAATATAGGGACTCGGTAGGAGTTCTAGGGAGAGATTAGATCTAGGGGTCTCCAATTCCCCTCCTTAGTGTCTGGGCCCCCTTTTCCATTTCTCTTTATGTTACACTTGGTTTTCCCTCACCGTGCGTGACATTATTACCCGCTGCACCGTTTAAAGAAGAAAAAAAACTTGTGGTTCATTTGGGCATGTGTTTTGTTTGTTTTGTGTTTGTTTTTGGTTGGGTGTTTTTTTTTCTCTCTCTATCCCTTTGGAGATGGATGCAGTCACTGAGTTGGCTGAGTGACTATGCTGTCTATCTCTGGAAGTGACTGATCTCCATCGGGAGGTTCTGCAGCAGCAGCAGCTGCAGATCGCCAGTGTTGGGGCCGCTGCTGCTGGGCCGGGTCGGCCTGAACCTAAGATTGCTCTCCCTGACAGATTTTCAGGTGGCAGGGACAAATTTTTTTTGCTTACAGAGGCCTGCAAATTGTATTTCAAACTTCGTCCCTACTCATCTGGCAATGAAGAACAAAAAGTAGGGATTGTGATTTCTTTATTGCAGGCATATCCACAATCCTGGGCTTTTTCCTTACCACAGGACTCTGTTTGTCTCCAGTCTGTGGAGGGATTTTTTGGGGCCCTGGCCCTCATTTATGACGACCCTGACCGAGTTACCTTGGCGGAGTCTAGACTTCGCCGCCTCCTGCAGGGAAACCGGTCAGTAGAGTCATACAGCTCTGAATTCCATAGGTGGGCAACTGACACAAAATGGAATTATGTGGCTCTTAAGAGCCAATTTTGTGAGAGTCTTTCTGAAAGACTAAAAGATGTTCTGGCTATGTATGAGGCTCCTGTGTCATTGGAGGCGGCAATATCGCTTGCTATACGTGTGGATAGACTCCTTCGGGATCGGTGGATAAGACCACTTTCCCCAGGTCCCTCTGGTGGGAGTCGTTCCAGTGTGTCCGGGGATCAGCCTGGCGGTGAACCTGTGTTGGGGGAGGAGGTAGGACCCATGCAGTTAGGATGGGCCGCCACCCCGTACTTCTCCTCTGAGAGTCGCAAGAAAAAAGATGTTTGTTTTTTCTGCGGGAGAAAGGGTCATTTTATTGGAGCCTGCCCTTTAGTACAAAGGCAAAAGGGTACTCGGTTAACCCATGGTGGTCTGGAGCTAGATAAGCAAGTTGTGCATTTTTCTTTTGCTTGCAGTTCTCGATTTGTCCTGTCAGCAGAGGTGGTGCAAGAGAGCAAGGCCGAGAACATTTCTGTGTTTGACAGTGGAGCTGGAGTCAGTATGGTCGACGCCGAGTTTGGCAGAACGCATGGTCTTGCTTGCTGTACATTAGCTAAGCCTATTCCCATTTTCGCCATTGATTCAGCACCACTTGTACAAAAGACTCTCACACAAATTGTTCATAATATAAAACTGAGCGTGGGGCCGACTCATTCTGAAATAATTCCATGCTATGTTTTAGAGGGGCTCCCCACTCCAATTGTGTTGGGCCTACCTTGGCTGGTCAGACATAATCCGGTGGTGGATTGGCAAGCCAGGTAAATCATGGAATGGGGAGATTACTGTCAGGAAAACTGTCTGAATGTTTTCCTCTCTGCAGTCTCTGCTGAAATCTTGCCAAGATTTCTGAAGGGCTTTGAGGATGTCTTTTCGGAGACGGGGAGTCAGGAGCTACCCCCGCATCGTGCATACGACTGTCCCAGTAACCTGATCTCCGGTGCTAAACTGCCCAAATCCAGACTGTATAATCTTTCTGGCCCTGAGAGACAGGCTATGAAGGAGTTCATTGCCAAAGTCTGGAGAAGGGACACATCAGACTCTCATCTTCGCCCGTTGCGGCGGGGTTCTTCTTTGTGAAGAACGATGGCGGCTTACGTCCCTGTGTAGATTTCCGGGAGTTAAATCAAATCACCATCCAAGACCCATACCCTCTGCCTCTGATTCCAGATTTGTTCAGTCAGGTGGTGGGAGCTAAAGTGTACTCCAAGTTGGACTTAAGGGGGGCTTACAATCTGGTTAGGATCAGAGAGGGTGACAAATGGAAAACTGCATTCAACACCCCTGAGGGGCATTTTGAGAGCCTGGTTATGCCATTTGGTCTCACTACTGCCCCTGCAGTTTTCCAGTACTTCATCAATGACATATTTCATCACTTGGTGAGCAGGTTTGTGGTGGTCTATTTAGATGACATTTTGATTTATTCGCCGGATTATCAGACACATCAGGGGCATGTTAAACAGGTTTTACAGATCTTAAGAGAGAACAAACTGTACGCCAAACTGGAGAAATGTGTTTTTGCCATGCATGAGATACAGTTTTTGGAATATTTGTTGTCATGTTCAGGTTTTCGGATGGATCCGGAGAAGGTCCGTGCTGTCCTGGACTGGGACCGTCCTGAGAACCTGAAGGCCTTGCAGCGTTTTCTGGGCTTTACGAATTTTTACCGAAAATTCATTCGGAATTACTCTGCAATTGTTAAACCCCTTACTGACATGACAAGGAAGGGGTCGGATTTTTCTAATAGGTCAGAGGCCGCTTTGAATGCTTCTTCCTCCCTAAAAAACTGTTTTGCCAAGGCACCCATACTCAGTCAACCCGATGCCTCTCAGCCATTTATTGTAGAGGTTGATGCATCGGAGGTGGGGGTGGGGGATGTGTTGTCTCAATGTCCGTCTCCTGGTAAATGGTACCCATGTGCATTCTTTTTGAAAAAATTGTCCTCGGCCGAGAGGAACTATGACGTGGGCAACAGGGAGCTGTTGGCAATTAAATTGGCATTGGAGGAATGGCGACATTGGCTGGAGGGGGCTGCCCATCCTATTACAGTTATTACTGATCACAAAAATCTCGCATATCTGAACCTGAGACAAGCAAGGTGGTCGCTGTTTTTTACAAGGTTCAATTTCGTGGTCACCTTTCGCCCCGGGGTCAAAAATGTCAAGGCGAATGCTCTGTCTAGGAGCTTCCCGGGTGGGGAGACCAAGAGAGACCAGTACCGATATTGCAGGAGGAGGTAGTTGTTTTGGCACTATATCCTGAACTGGAGGCTGAGGTGTTGGAGGCACAGAGGGACGCTCCTGTCTCCTGTCCTTCAGGGAAGCTATTTGTACCGCCCAATCTGTGCCGCCACCAATTTTGGTAGATGGCAATTTGGAGTTCGAGATTTCGAGGATTGTTGTCTCCTTCGTCGTTGCAGTACTTGGTGCACTGGAGGGGTTATGGTCCAGAGGAAAGGACGTGGGTGTCAGCAGCAGAGGTGAATGCCCCCAGGTTGGTTAGGGCATTCCATACCTCACATCCCGAGAAACCAGGTCCAGAGTGTTCAGAGGCCACTCATAGGAGGGGGGTACTGACACGAGCGCTTCGGAGGTGACAGGCTATCATCCTGCGTCAGGCCTCAGAAGGTCTGAGCGCCTGTCCATACAGACTGCTCCCTGAACCATCTGCCTCTAGGACCCAGCGTTGACCTCCTTCTGCCCTGAGAAGTTTGGATCTATTTAGTTAGAGGCTCAGCTGTGACCCAGTGTGGGTAATAGCTTAATTTCAACTTCTGTTTGCTAGAGTGTTGGACTTTTTCAGAGTGCTCCAGTTTGTTACTGGAGTTAAGTTACACTTGGTTTTCCCTCACCATGCGTGACAGTGGAAGACCAAGCAAAATTTCAGTGAGAGCTGCTTGTAGGAATGCTAGAGAGCCAAATCAGAATCCCTGCTTGACTGTAAAAGACTTTCAGAAAGATTTAGGAGACTCTAGAGTTGTGGTATATTGTTCTTCTGTTCAAAGACACCTGCACAAATATGGAGTTCATGGAAGAGTCAGCTGAAAAAATTCTTTCCTGCATCTTCGCCATACATTTCTGCTACAGAAGGATGCAAAAGAATATCTAAGCAAGCCTGATGCATTGCGGAAACAAGTCCTGTGGATTGATTAGGATCGATTAGGTTAAAATATAACTCTTTGGCCACAATGATCAAAGGTACAGTACATGTGGAGAAAAAAGGGCACAGAATTTAAGGAAAAGAAAATGTCGCCAACCATTTAACATTTGGGTGGATCAATATGCTTAGGGGTTGTGTTACAGCCAATGGCAAAGGGAACATTTTACGGGTAGAGGGAAGAATGGATCCAATGAAGTTTCAACAAACTCTTGATGTAAACATAACACCGTCTGTAAAAAAGCTGAAGTTGAAAAGAGTATGGCTTCTACAAATAGATAATGATCCTAAAACACGTTAAAATCCACAATAGACTTCTCAAAAGAAGGAAGCTGAAGGTTTTACAATGGCCCTCACAGTCCCATGATCTGAACATCATTGAAAATATGTGATGTAAGGGGTTGACACACTTAGCTGCTTCCTCAGGTAGACACAGGAACCATTCTGGTCGAGAATCACCTGCTAGTTTATTGAGGATGACATAAACCTTGGCAGGGTTCAGCAAAATAAACAGAGCCTTCCTGACATAATGGTAAACAAACAAAAACTCAGTCCTTATGAGTCCTTTAGCTGCAGGGTTCACCTACAGTTTTCCCACACAGTCCTTTAGCTCCTTCAGGAGCTATGTGTTAGTTCCTGCTCTCCAAATACATAACACACACTGACTATCATGGCCAGGTATTTAACACCCATTTGATGGTTAGTCACATAACCTTGACTTCACACAGGTCCTGTCAGGCATCTTCATGTGGAGATACGGTGGACCTCCGCCCACCCGCTCTATGAAGGTCCACTAAAATCAGCCCATAAAGTAAGTTCCTATTAACCCTTTCAGCACTTAGCATGCTGGAGGCAAAAACACTCTGGTTTTACATCACTGACCGCAGTATGCGCAGTGACACGTATCTCCCTTCACATACTATGCCAGTGACTCTGTCACGTATTCCCCCCGTTTGCCCAAAGCTGAGGATTTTGGCACCGTCAGATATCAAACAGGGAATTCGGGAGAGAGCATCCGCATTACCATGTAACCTCCTTGGCCTATGCTCTATGTGAAAAGTGAAGTCCTGAAGGGCTAAGAACCACCTAGTCACCCTGGCATTCTTACCCTTCCTCTCTCTTAACCATCGCAGAGGGGCATGGTCTGACCCTAACTTAAACCTATGACCTAGCAGGTATTACTTCAGGGTGTCTACCACCCACTTTATAGCCAAGCACTCTTTCTCAATAATGGCATAGTTCTTCCCATAAGCAGAGAGTTTCCAACTCAGATATAGGATGGGATGCTCTTCACCATTTATTTCCTGTGACAGCACGGCTCCAAACTAACCTCTGAAAAATTGGTCTGGACTACAAGTTCTTTGCTAAAGTCTGATGCAATCAGAATCGGGTGCTTACACAGAGCCTGCTTGAGTTCTTGAAATGCCATCTCTTTGTCAGGAGTCCATTTCACCATCGTCGACTTGATGCCCAGACGGAGATCCATTAACAGAGCGGCAATTATGGCAAAATTTGGGATAAAACACCGGTAATACCCCACAATCCCAAGAAACGCCCTCACTTGTTTTTGTATAGTGATTGCAGCCATTTCTGAATTGCCTATATCTTATTCAGCTGGGGCTTGATCTCACATCTCCCGACAATGTAGCCTAAGTACCTGGCCTCCTCCTTCCCTTTGGCACACTTCTTTGGATTTATGGTAAATCCTGCTTTCCTCAATGCTTCAAGGATCACCTATACCTTGGGCAGGTGCGAATTCCAGTCAGGGCTAAAGATCATAGAATCATAGAATCGTAGAGTTGGAAGGGACCTCCTGGGCCATCTGGTCCAACCCCCTGCTCAAAGCAGGATTCGCTAAATCATCCCAGTCAGATGTCTGTCCAGCCTCTGTTTGAAGACTTCCATTGAAGGAGAACTCACCACTTCTCGTGGCAGCCTGTTCCACTCATTGATCACTCTAACTGTCAAAAAGTTTTTTCTAATATCTAATCTGTGTCTCCTCCCATTCAGTTTCATCCCATTGCTTCTAGTCTTTCCTTGTGCAAATGATAATAAAGTTGATCCTTCTACAATGTGACAGCCCTTTAGATATTTGTAGACAGCTATTAAGTCTCCTCTCAGTCTTCTCTTTTGCAAACTAAACATTCCCAAATCCTGCAACCTTTCCTCATAAGACAGGGTTTGCAGACCGGTCACCATTCTGGTCGCTCTTTTCTGAACTTGCTCCAGTTTGTTGATGTCTTTTTTAAAATGTGGTGCCCAAAACTGGACACAATATTCCAGATGAGGTCTGACCAAAGAGGAGTAGAGGGAAATAATGACTTCACGTGATCTAGACTGTATGCTTCTGTTAATACATCCTAGAATTGCATTTGCCTTTTTTGCTGCTGCATCACACTGTTGACTCATATTCAGTCTGTGATCTATTAGTATACCCAAGTCTTTTTCACATGTGCTGTCACTTAGCCCTATTCCTCCCATTCTATATATGCTTTTTTCATTTTTATTGCCCAGATGTAGTACTTTGCATTTCTCCCTGTTAAAAACCATTCTGTTAGTTGCTGCCCACTTCTCCAGTTTATTTAAATCTTTTTGAATCCTCTCTCTCTCTTCTCTAGTATTAGCTATCCCTCCTAGCTTTGTGTCATCAGCAAATTTAATCAGTTTACCCTCAATTCCTTCATCTAAATCGTTGATAAAGATGTTGAACAATACAGGGCCCAGGACAGAGCCCTGTGGTACCCCACTTGAGACATTCTTCCAACTGGATGTGCAGCCATTTACGACCACTCTTTGGGTCCGATCACTAAGCCAGTTATGAATCCACCTAACAGTTGCCTTGTCCATTCCATACTTAGTCATTTTTTCAATAAGGATTGTATGAGAGACTTTGTCAAATGCTTTGCTGAAGTCAAGATATACTATATTTACAGCATTTCCTTGATCCACCCAATCAGTGATACTGTCATAGAAGGAAATTAAGTTAGTCTGACATGACTTATTAGTTACAAACCCATGCTGACTCTGTTTAATCACTTCATTCTTATCCAGGTATTGACATACATGTTGTTTAATAATTTGTTCAAAGATCTTTCCTGGTATATAAGTCAGACTCACCGGCCTATAGTTGCCTGGGTCCACCTTCTTCCCCTTTTTGAAGATAGGAACAACATTTGCTCTTCTCCAGTCTTCTGGCACTTCTCCTGTTCTCCAAGAATTTTCAAAGATTATGGAGAGGGGTTCAAAAATTTCTTCTGCTTTCTCCTTCAGTACTCTGGGGTGTAATTCATCTGTACCTGGAGACTTGAATTCATTTAGGTTAGCTAAGTGTTTCCTCACTATCTTTCTGTTTATAGATATCCTGGATTCTTCTATTCCCTTAATAGGACAGTGAATAACAGTTGATGTTACATTTCCTTTCTGAGAGAAAACAGATGCAAAATAGGAATTTAAAAGTTCAGCCTTCTCAACATCCTGTCTTACCATTTCATCATTTTCATCCTGTAAAAATCCTATAGCATCTTTGACTTTTCTTTTACTTTTGACATATCCCCAAAATCCTTTATTATTGCTTTTGACATCTCTTGCAAGCCTCAATTCATTTTCAGCTTTAGATAATATGATTTGTGTCCTGCAGGTTCTGCAGACAGCATTATATTCTTCTTTAGATATGCCTCCCTCTTTCCATTTTATAAACATTTTTTTCTTCCTTTTTAGCATGTGCTTAAGTTCTGTGTTCATCAATCCTGGTTTCCTTAAATGCTTCCTATTCTTCCCTCTTTTCGGAATTGTTAACAACTGTGCTTTGAGAATTTCATTTTTCAAGATTTCCCATCCCTCCTGGACATTTTTGTCTTTTAGGATATCCAGCCATTGGATCCCTCCAATTCTCTTTCTGAATCCCTTAAAATCTGCCTTTCTGAAATCTAACCTTGACGTCTGAGTCTTCACAGGTCTTCCGCCTCTAGTTATCCAAAATTCTAAAATAGCATGGTCGCTACCTCCTAGGGTCCCAGCCACTTTTACCTCCTCAACCATTTCCTCCCTGTTTATAAGGATTAGATCCAAGGTAGCAGTTCCCCTTGTTTTCTCCCTTACCTTTTGGAAGATAAAGTTGTCAGCAACAGAGGATAAGAATTTCCTTGACCTGTTAGTTTTGCCTGAGAGAGATTCCCAACAAATGTCTGGATAGTTGAAATCTCCCATGACAACTAAGTCATATTTTTTGGAGAACTTGGCCATTTGATGCATAAAGAGTTCATCCATATCTTCAGCTTGCACAGGCGGCCTGTAGTAAATGCCTACAATGGTGTCCTTTCCATTGTTCTGTCCTTGTATTCTTACCCAAACAGTTTCCACAGAACTCCCAGTCTCTGAAGCTTCAATCTCTGTGCAGATATACTTGTTTCTAACATACAATGCGACACCCCCTCCTCGTTTATCAAGTCTGTTTCTTGCAAATAAGTTGTATCCTTCTAGTCTTGTATTCCAATCATGTGTATTGTCCCACCATGTTTCAGTGATTCCAATGACATCATATTTCTTTTCCTGTGTTAGTAGTTCCAATTCTCCTTGTTTGTTGCCCATGCTTTGTGCATTAGTATAGAAACATTTTAGTTTGTGATTGGTTTCTCTTTCTCCAATATTTTTATTAATTAGATTCTTTCATCTTTGTTCTTCCTTTCCACTTCTAATAGCAGAGTTCTCAATAGCATTTGTCAGGTGTATGGCTTTTTCTGGTCTTTTGCTTCCCTTCCCATGTTGTTCTAGTTTAAAGCTCTCCTTACAAGTGTAGCAAGGCGACTTCCAAATACATGCTTTCCAGTCTTCGTAAGGTGCACCCCATCTCTAGCAAGTAGTCCATCGTATAAGTAGTTCACTCCGTGATCCAGAAATTCAAATCGTTGCTGACGGCACCATCGACGTAGCCAGTTGTTCACCTGCAGAATCTTATTCCACCTCCTTGTTCCATGGCCATCCACTGGGAGGATGGAAGAGAAGACCACCTGCGCTCCCAGTTATTTCACTTTCTTGCCTAAGTCTTCAAAGTCTCTGCAGATGGTTTCCAGGTCGTTTCTTGCGGTGTCATTTGTCCCCACATGTAGTAGCAGGAATGGGTAGTCATCTGTAGGTCTGAAGAGTCCTGATATCCTGTCAGACACATCTTTAATTTTTGCACCTGGAAGACAGCACATTTCTCTTGAAGTTATATCCGGTCTGCAGATAGCGGCCTCTGTTCCTCTCAATAGGGAATCCCCCATGACCACCACTCTCCGTTTCTTCTTCACAACATTTTTCTTTCTCCATCCGGGAGGACTCTGAAGGCGTACAAGGTTGTTGTTTGTTGGCAAAGTCTTATCCTGATGTATTTCTTCATCGTTTTCCTGCGTGAGAGCCTGGTACTGGTTCCTGAGCAGTATGGGTGCTGACTGCCTCCTGATCCTCCTGCTTCTCTGGGTCACATGTCTCCATTCCTCTGTTTCTTCAGGTGCACTTCGAATTTCTTCTCTTTCTGTAACATGAAGAGATAATTCTGCTCTGTCTAAGAACTCTTCACCTTCCTTAATGATCTTCAACGTAGCTAACCTCTCTTCGAGATTTTGCAACTTTTCCTCCAACAGGGACACAAGCTTGCATTTGTGGCATGTGAAGTTTGGCTTTTCCACTGGTAAATCTATGAACATGTAGCAAGAAATGCAGCTCACCAAATGGCTCCTGGCCTCTTCCATCTTGAGATTTCTTAAAAATGATGAAAGATGAGCCAAAATTCGCGCGCCGACAGGCGAGCGGTTTTTCCGATTTCCTCTTTTCAGCAGCAACGGCCAAAACCCAGTGATCGTTGAGCTCGCAGAGACTCTTCACTTATCCCAGAAGGCACTGGGAATATGCAAATGATCTCCTCAAGACTCTTCCCCTGGTTTTCCGATTTCCTCTTCTCAGCTGCAAAGGCCAAAACCCAGTGATCGTTGAGCTCGCGGAGACTCTTCACTTATCCCAGAAGGCACTGGGAATATGCAAATGATCTCCTCAAGACTCTTCCCCTGGTTTTCCGATTTCCTCTTTTCAGCTGCAACGGCCAAAACCCAGTGATCGTTGAGCTCGCGGAGACTCTTCACTTATCCCAGAAGGCACTGGGAATATGCAAATGATCTCCTCAAGACTCTTCCCCTGGTTTTGTCATCCGAATAGGCTACGGCATATTTCTAATGTGTAGCCAAGATTCAATCCATCACCCTCTGGAAGGTAGCTGGAGCCCACTGCAGTCTGAACGGCATCCTGGTGTACTGAAAACACCCATCTGGTGTTGAGAAGGCCGTTTTCTTCTTGGCAAACTGGGGCATGGGGATCTTCCAGTACCCCTTTGTCAGGTTGAAGTTTGTGATGTACCTTGGGAGTCCCAGTCGCTCACTGAGTTCATCCATGTGGAGCATCGAGTGCGTGTAGTATGGCCCAGATTGGGGGGTGGTCCACTGCTTACCACGAACAGACGACACAGACACGAGACGGAGGCAGATTTCAGGTACAACAGGTCCGAGTTTATTGGCCGTCCTCCTGACGACCGCAGCAATACACCACAGCACTTCCACAGCTCTCTGTATTCAGGCCCAGGTACCTGCACCTTCCTTCTGTCGTAGTGACGTTCCTCACGGCTCTTTCACTGGGGCTGCCCTAGGCCTATCTACCGCTAGTGCTTCACCAGTCCGAGGTCATTGTCAGTTTTTACCCACGGGGCCTCGTCTGTTCTGCGGTTCTTCATGTCGTGGCTTTCCTCCAAGTCCCCTGGTCGAGCTCTCCACCGCTGTCCGTTCTTCTTTACTGTCTCTTCACCTCCTGAGCTCCTCCCAGGACTGGAACCCTCTGGAACCCTCTCCTGTCCTATTTATTTCCCTCCTCGGGAAATCCCCTCCTGGGTTCCTGTCTCCCCGCCCCCCATGACTAAGCGGTTTCTAAAGCCCTAAGCTGCTGTCAAGTCCTGAACTACGCTCCCCCCTGCCATCTTCTGGTCAAACTTAGGTATTGCACTCCGATTCCATTTTCCCCAGCTGTTTCCCTTCTGTCATTGCCAACATCCGTCTACAGTGCACAAACCATCCCTTCTCCCTACAGACAAATCCGTCCGTCAGGTCATCTTCCCTACAGGCGCGTCAAAACGGGACACCTCATTGAGCTTGCGACAGTCTTTAAAAAGCCACCATTCACTATTGGGCTTCGGTGCAATGACAATGGGACTTGACCAGCCATTTCTTGATTCCGCTATCACTCCAAGGTCCAGCATTCTCTTCACCTCATTGGAGATTATCTCTTGGCGTGCTTCGGAAATTCAGTAGGGTTTAAGCTTTACCCTTATGGGTTGCCCTCCCAGGGCGGTGGGGTACTCGGTACCGGGCCCAATGAGCTTCAATGGGAGATGTCACGGCAGCTGGGACCCGGCCCATGGCCCTGGGCGCCCATTTGTAAAAGGGGAATGTTCAGTGTGCTTATGATGATTAGAGTCTATGAATGAATGAATGAGTCGTGACACCACCTGTGGTGTTCGGCAATGAAGATGTTAAGCCGACGCTGCAGACAGATCCTCTGGGACAGATGGTGTGGTGCAGAAATGATGTTATAGCCCTCCACAGGCAGGGCTGTAGTCCCAGGGCAGAGTAGGTGAAGTGACACGTAGATGGTGTAGTGTCGGGCGCAGGGGATTTAGCAGTGCCGGGCAGGTTGACGCAGGAAGAAGTGGAGGACACCAGGGCATGTAGTTCCAAAGCTTTACTCACAGTCTGTTGAGGCACAAGAGCCCGCATCCGTGGCGTGTCCTCCGGGTCAGGAGCTCAGTCAGCTTCCAGGCAAGATAAAGTACTCCTTTCCAACACTCCGCCAACATGTGCCTTTTCTGAACGTCTCCCTCTTAGCGCCTTTAGTGAAGTACTCACAGTACTGAATTACATTGGAGTTCCTCCTGTCAGATGTTCCTATGAAATCTACTTGTACAGCAGATAGCTGTAGCCTGCTTCGGGTACTCCTTACTACCTAGTCCCGGCTCACTCACGATTCTGTTGTGCTCCCAAGTCTGGTGTGGGAAATAAAGTGGTGACAACTTCTATTCCTCCAGTGTCTGCTGCAGGACCATTAGTATCCATACAACCTCGGGGACCCGACCCCGGCCTTGCGCTTAGAACTTGGGAAGGGTTCTCCTCTAACCCTAATCCTTAGTTCTCTTCTTCTCCTCACGTTCCGTACTAATCCTTTCCTTCTTATGGAGAGTCAGGCTTTCTATCAATGTTCCTTTCCTTGTGTCAGCAGACTCAGGTCACTGAGGTCGGCTGCAGCACTTCCTTCATCCATCCCACTCAGGGGATCTTCACTCCTCCTCTGACTCTGTCAGACTGACTAAATCCTAAACTCTTCTCGCTCCTTTGATGCAAACTAAACTCCACCCGCCTCCCAGCACGCTTCATGTTCCAAGCAGGGAGCCACCAAAGGGTGCTTTGCTACATTACTATGTTGTGTGGGATGCAGGTGTTGGAATGTGGTCAGGTGTCCCCACCTTACCTGGATGGTGGGGTACCACACCTCAGGAGGAGGTGCAGTACCTCTGTGGCGACTGAACCCTCAGGGGCGCCACACTTACATTCAGCTCAGTTCACACAAATGTATTCCACGACCTGTGTGACCTTGGCTTGAATGGCGAGAAGCCAGTGGAGGCCTGTGGGACTTCTCTGATAGAAAAGAGCAAGAACAGGAGCAGAAAGTCCCAATCCCGACTGTCCTTCTCAACGACCCTCTTGAGCATGGCCTTCAAGGTCTTGTTGAAGCACTCCACCAGCACATCGGTCTGCAGATGGTAAGTGGAGGTTTGTAGCTGGGTGATCTGGAGGATTCTGCGCAGCTCCCGCATCACTTTGCTCATAAGTGGGGTTCACTGGTCCATCAAAATTTTTTTGGGAAGACCGGTACTGGTGAAAATATGGACAAGTTCCCGGGCTATACTCTTAGCTGAGGCGTTCCTCAGTGGCACTGCGTCCGGGAATCTGGTCACGATGTCCATAACCACTAAGATGTACTCATGGCCATGTGCTGATTTAACAAGGGGACCTACCAAGTCCATAGCAATCCTCTCAAAGGGGATTTCTATCACAGGTAAGGGCACTAAGGGGCTTTGGAAGTGAGAGGTAGGAGCAGTTATCTTAAGGTGGGGCAGGACCTATAATAATTCAGGATCTCTTGGTAACACCCTCTCCAATAGAACCTCTGTAAGGTTCTCTCCTGAGTTTTCTCCACCCCCAGATGTCCACCCAATACATGGGAATGGGCCATGTCTAAAACCCTCCACCAGTAGGGTCCTGGAACTGCTCCACTATCTCTCCTCCCCTCACTTTGATCACCCGATACAATATCTTGCCATGTTCTACAAAATGAGGAAACCTGGAGTCTGCCCCCGGCTCTTGAGCAACCCCATTGCATACAGTCACATTCTCAAATGCCCCCTTCAATGTAAGGTCCTGAAATTGAGCAGTCCCAAAGATGAGCAGTTCCAAAATTCTCTTTGGGCACCTCTAAGTCAGGGAAGCTGGGCTCCTCTATTACCGTCTCGTCCTTCTCTCCAGCGAGGACGCATAGGGGAAACGCCTTCAGAGGGGCCTGGCTTTTGACAGATGTATTAAATCCTTTCCAACCCCAACCTCATGGGCTCTATCACCACAGTCTGTTCCCATGGTTATGCTGGCTACAGGGTAGTCCCTGGCTTCTCCGTGTATGCAGTGGACTCCCACAAACTTATTAGGGATTAACTGGTGGGGCAGTGCAGCGCTGATTAGGGTCAACAGACTTCCAGAGTCCAACAGTCCTAGAACCTTTACCCCACTGAAGGACATGGCACACGACTGGGGTCTCTCAGCAGATTGACAGGCCACACTGCAGGCCAGGTAGTCTTTATAGGAGCAGCACCTACCTAAGCTACAGTCCATAGGCTCAGGGGGCATATGACACCGGGCGGTGACGTGTCCAGAATTGTGATATCGCCAACAGACCACATTCTTCATAACAAGCTTAGGTGACCCCTCAGCAGGGTTGGGACACCCCCCAGTTGTGGGTCTGGCCACCCTCCATGCTGAGCCTGCCCCCTTTTGGGTATCCCAGTATGGGGAAGTAGTGAGGCCTGGTTTCCCGAGGGATTTCTCCACAACCTGGTATCTCTCAACCAGGCAGACTTTTGCTTAGGCACATTTTTCTTTTTGCAATTTTTAAAGTGTAAAAGATGAAAAAAATAAATAAATAAATAAATATATATATACATATATGTGTATATATATATATACACTGCTGAAAAAAATAAAGGGAACAGTTAAACAACAGAATATAACTCCAAGTAAATCAAACTTCTGTGAAATCAATTTGTCCACTTAGGAAGCAACATTGATTGACAATCAATTTCACATGCTGTTGTGCAAATGGAATAGACAACAGATGGAAATTATTGGCAATTATCAAGACACTCTCAATAAAGGAGTGATTTTGCAGGTGTGGACCACAGACCACATCTCAGTACCAATGCTTTCTGGCTGATGTTTTGGTCACTTTTGAATGTTGATTGTGCTTTCGCACTCGTGGTAGCATGAGACGGACTCTACAACCCATACAAGTGGCTCAGGTAGTGCAGCTCATCCAGGATAGCACATCAATGCGAGCTGTGGCAAGAAAGTTTGCCTTGTATGTCAGCGTATTGTCCAGAGGCTGGAGGCACTACCAGGAGATGGGCCAGTACACCAGGAGACGTGGAGGGGGCCGTAGGAGGGCAACAACCCAGCAGCAGGACCATTACATCAGCCTTTGTACAAGGAGGAACAGGAGGAGCACTGCCAGAGCCCTGAAATATGACCTCCAGCAGGCCACAAATGTGCATGTATCTGCACAAACTATTAGAAACCGAGTCCATGAGGATGGTCTGAGGGCCCGACGTACACAGATGGGGGGTTGTGCTCACAGCCCAACACCATGCAGGATGCTAGGCATTTGCCACAGAACACCAGGTTTGGCAAATTCGCCACTGGCACCCTGTGCTCTTCACAGATGAAAGCAGGTTCACACTGAGCACATGTGACATACATGACAGAGTGTGGAGACACTATGGAAAGCGATCTGCTGCCTGCAACATCCTTCAGCATGACTGATTTGGCAGTGGGTCAGTAATGGTGTGGGGTGGCATTTCTTTGGAGGGCTTCAGGGAGAAGCAGGAGCTGCAGAGTAGACTGTGGGCCAGGAGGGGCTGAGTATGACGGGGGCAGAGGAATATTCACCTGTCCCTGTTCCATCGCCGTGCATCACTGTGTCTCCGGGTCCTCCTGCTGTGACCTTCAGCAGAGGGCGCGATGACGTAGTCAGTGCGCGCCCTCTGATGAACGTCACTGCAGAGACCCAGGAGACAGAGTGGACGACGATGGAGCGGGGACCGGTAAATATCGCCAGTGCCGGGGGCTCAGGACACTGGTACCTGGCTCCAAGAGATGGAGAGGTATGTCATTTTTTCTTTTAATTGCAGCAGCTGCAGCAGCATATGGGGGGTATTTATGAAGCATCATCTTGGGCCAGCATTAACCCTTGTGCAGCAGCAATATATGGGGGGTATTTATGGAGCATCTTATGGGTCAGCATTAACCCTTATGCAGCAGCATATGGGGGGTATTTATAGAGCATCTTATGAGGCAGCATTAAATCTTGTGCAGCAGTATATGGGGGGTATTTATGGAGCATCTTATGAGGCAGCATTAACCCTTGTGCAGCAGCATATGGGGGGTATTTATGGAGCATCTTCTTGGGCCAGAATTAACCCTGGTGCAGCAGCAATATTTGGGGGGTATTTATGGAGCATCTTATGGGGCAGCATTAACCCTTGTGCAGCCGCATATGGGGGGTATTTATAGAGCATCTTATGGGGCAGCATTAACCATTGTGCAGCAGCATATGGGGGGTATTTATAGAGCATCTGATGGGGCAGCATTAACCCTTGTGCAGCAGTATATGGGGGGTTTTATCTATGGAGTATCTTCTTGGGCCAGCATTAACCCTTGTGCAGCATTTTATGGGGGGTATTTATCTATGGAGCCTCTTCTTGGACCACCATTAACCCTTGTGCAGCACCACCCTCCGCTTATACATGAGTCAATAAGTTTTCCCAGTTTTTTGTGGCAAAATTAGGGGGGGTCGGCTTATACACGGGTATATACGGTAGATGTATTTATTTATATGTATATTATATATATATATATATATATATATATATATATATATGTATTTTTTTCAAATCCAACCAAGGACAACAATTGCAAGGAGATTGTATGTTCTGCCCGTGTTTCCAATTTCCTCCCACGCTCCAAAGAAATACTGATAGGGAAATTAGATTGTTAGCCCCAATGGGGCAGTGCCAATGATGTCTGGAAATCACTGTGGATTTAATGGCGCTGTATAAGTTACTAAAATAAATAAAATAAATTACTGTCTGCCTCATTCCTTCTGCTGTGTTTTGTCGCCCTCTTGTGTTCCGCTATTTTATTTTACCTGTCTTTTTATCGATTGTATGTTACCTGCCTCATAAAATTTGTATTGATTCCGACTAGTTTTGGCTATACCATTTCTTGTAGGTTTTTCCATATAAGTAATGGTGCACTCGGAGGAAAGTTAAAGAATAGATCAATTATTTATTTACATGGCGTAATGTCATCCTAATGTGATTCCCTGTGGCCCGATGTGTTTTGCACTGCTTTTTCAGGGAGCTTCTGGGGAGGGAACAAGTCAAGTTTATAAAGAGAAGTGAATTAGCTGTAAGGCCCATAACCAATACCTGTGGAAAACATTATTTGAGGCACCACTGTATTAGCGGTGCATGCGTTCATCATTCACTTCTGCTGTCAAAAGGCGCTTCCGACTCGTGAGCATGCCGTGGATACATAGCACCTTCATTTCTTGTTGTTGGCTTTGGATATACTTTGTACAGTCTTTCTCTGGTATACTTATCATACTTAGGGCTTTCTGGAGACATGTGCAGGGACGGACATAACATTGAAGCAACTACAGGGGCCCAAAGTGTAAGGGGCCCACTTCCACCTCCAAATTAGTATATAGCTTCTGTCACAAACACATTATTGGACTGCAAACAGCTCATACTGTGTACTACAGTATGTTCTTGCACATGCACAGGGGATCACTTCTATTCTGTCCACCCCTGGATATAGCAGTAGAGAAATAGTTGTAGAAGAGCTTTTGAGCTGAATGAATATACATATGAAGCAAAGGGAACATCAGAGCCTGCCAGCCATTTTTTAGAGAAAATCAAACAATTTAAATTGAGAAATCTTACTTTTTACAAGCCACAAAAAGAATAATGAATAAGGGTCTGCTTATGTGTCATATACCTTAACAAAACATTTAGAGGGGGTGATTCATTAAAGTGTTTACGCTAGAATTTTGGAGTAAAATTCCTTAATAAGTTGCAAAATTTTTATGGCATTTTCACTCCAGGCTTGGCCAGCTATGCCAAAATGGGTGGAACATGCGTGAAATAGGGCGCTACTAAGTTCACCTGTCAAATTCATGAAAAGTTACCCCACTAAAGTTTGCATAACTTATGCTAGAAATTTACTCCAGTCATCCATTGCCGGAGGCGCATGGCACTTGTAAGATTCACCTTATTCATTAAGTGGTGTGCACCTCCTAATGAATTAGGTGTATCTTACTCCAGTTGTCCCTCCCTGTTCTTTAAAGAAGCCCTCCTCCCATCAAAGTTTTTATCCTCTTAATATATTCCAGTCATCATATTATACAACACTGTGCACTTACAATTGCTTGTTTTGCCTTTCTACCCAGTAAATTCTTCTCTTTTCTCTGCTCTATGTGGAAACAGGAAGCCTCTTGTCCCTGAATTTAACATTCCCCTCTTCACCTTCTGACCCAGCTGCTCCTTCCTCCTCCCTGCCAGGGACTGTTGCAGTGACTTATGACTCATGTTCTGTCCCCACATGAGGCGAATGGAGGTGTAGCTGATTGGGGCTCGGAGAGATTCCTACCTTCCGTTTCCTCAATGCAGAGCAGACAGGACCATTGTTGCTGTTTTGTTGTTCATGCGTCCGGAGAGATGATACACACCAGATATTGTGAAGTCCAGACTTGTTTACTGGAAATCTGGACATACGGCGTATGATTGGTAATGCAGTACTTCTCCAGAAATGCAGGTGTAACAACCCAAGTGATACAGCGATGTGTGTGCAGCAAGGTGTGCAGCAAGTTGATAGCAAGATGATTCAGCAAAATTGAGCAAATTGTGAGTGGTCAAAAAAACTGATGCCTTTCACAGCCTGGTAAGCGTGTCTCTCCCAGGAGAAAAAGAAACTATTATGGCCACCAGCAGGAAGAGGAGTCACCTGACCATGAAGTTGAAGGCATGTATTAAAAATAATTAGCTGCAGTCTGCTATACAGAAAAAGGACAGCAGGTGGCAGCAGACCAAATGCAAAACTGAACACAAAGAATGGTAACATAACACAACCATATAAGCATACAATCATAACCTTAGATGGAACAGCACACTCCCCGTCTGAAATTCCGTAAGGGAGTTCACTATATTAATGTTTTTTGTTTAAGTAAAGTTCAATAGCCTAGAAAGGAAACACAAATATGCATGCAATAATAACAACTTCAAACGAGGTAGATGACAGTCAGTTCCTGAGACAATCCAATGGTACCCATCTTCGGATCGGAGAAGCCGCACTCGGCCAAACTGTCTCCGACCCAACGGTAATCCAATGGACGAAGTAGTAGGGCACTGTTCTGTTCTTGGTTCATCCTACCGGAACGTCCTCAATTGGCAGTGATTTATGGTAAACGTGCTAACCGTGACAGTCTTTGTCTGCACGTGAGCTGAGATAAGATCTCGCAATGTGGACTAACCTTGCTACAGTCTTAAGAAGTTTCATCCCATTGGAGAAGTATTTGAAGCTTTGACAACTGAGGCTGGAGGTTGGTTTAGTGTTCGTCGCCAAAGCACTGACCTCGGAGCGGACTTCTGGATCGCCATCCGGATCCTGGATGCTGAAGACTTCCTGGACACATTCACTTCCCTTCTGTTCCAACAGAAACTTAGGACCTGAAAGCCAAGAAGAGTTAGCAAAGGATCTTATAGACATAGGTCTAGTGGCATGGTCAGCTGGATTAAGTTCAGATGGGATATAGTGCCATTGTTCAGGCTTGGAAGACCTCCTTATTCTCTCGATGTGGTTACTGACGTACACATAGAAGCGCCTTGTTTGGTTGTAGATGTAACCTAAGACAACCTTACTGTCACTGTAGTATTGCACATCATCTATGTTGGTGCCCAGCTCGTGCTGTATAAAGTCTGCGAGTTCTACTGCAAGCACGGTCGCCCAGAGTTCAAGCCTGGGAATAGTGTGATCAGGCTTGGGAGCCAACTTGGCCTTGCCGAAGACGAATCCAACGTGATCTTGATTGTCGGGACCCGTCACCTTCAAGTTGGCGACAGCTGCAATGGCTTCTGTGGATGCGTCTGAGAAAACATGGAGTTCCGTCCTAGTGCTAGCAGCAAGTGAGGTTCTGGCGTAGCATCTCAGTATGTGGATCTCATCCAAGGCACACAAAGACTGCTTCCAGGTTTCCCATTTTGATTCCTTCTCAGGAGGGAGTGGGGTATCCCAGTCCTTGACGGT
Organism: Dendrobates tinctorius; assembly: GCF_039654945.1. Classification (NCBI taxonomy): domain Eukaryota; kingdom Metazoa; phylum Chordata; class Amphibia; order Anura; family Dendrobatidae; genus Dendrobates; species Dendrobates tinctorius. The sequence goes on from NW_027361714.1 coordinate 48,421,810, forward strand.
TTCGGAAAGCTGTCTCAGAAGGGATTTACCTTGTATGGTAATTGGTGTTACAAATCCCAGTGGGTCGTATAAGCTACTCACCACTGACAGGACACCACGTTTAGTGAATGGTTTGTCTGCACAGTTGATATGGAAACTGAAGATATCGACTGACAGGTTCCACCTCAAATGAGAAACTGGGTCTGAGCAGAAAAAGTAAATGAATGTGCATGCAAAATGTAATTGCATATGAACACATGACCTTTACACAGAGAAAACCAAAAGCAAAACACAAAACAAATATCCTGGAATAAAAAAGTAAAAAAAAGTAAAAAAAAGTAAAAAAATATGTTGCAAAAATTGCATGAAGGTAGTAATAATAGTAATAATAAGGGTATTTAGTTAACATAATTTTGATCAAAATAATGTAGAAGCCATCCCGCCACGTCACGGCAACCCTTGTGGGACAGTCCTAACTCTTGTATTTAAAACCTTTCCACTTGTCAAGTGACGTGAATGTGAACAAGGACAGAGGGACTGAACCACCAGTAATAGTATAGGCCAGACAGGATGGATTTTCCAACTCAGAAACAGGGCGGTCACACCCTTATATGCACAGAATGCACAATGGAACAAATGAGAAACTGGGTCTGAGCAGAAAAAGTAAATGAATGTGCATGCAAAATGTAATTGCATATGAACACATGACCTTTACACAGAGAAAACCAAAAGCAAAACACAAAACAAATATCCTGGAATAAAAAAGTAAAAAAAAGTAAAAAAATATGTTGCAAAAATTGCATGAAGGTAGTAATAATAGTAATAATAAGGGTATTTAGTTAACATAATTTTGATCAAAATAATGTAGAAGCCATCCCGCCACGTCACGGCAACCCTTGTGGGACAGTCCTAACTCTTGTATTTAAAACCTTTCCACTTGTCAAGTGACGTGAATGTGAACAAGGACAGAGGGACTGAACCACCAGTAATAGTATAGGCCAGACAGGATGGATTTTCCAACTCAGAAACAGGGCGGTCACACCCTTATATGCACAGAATGCACAATGGAACAAATGAGAAACTGGGTCTGAGCAGAAAAAGTAAATGAATGTGCATGCAAAATGTAATTGCATATGAACACATGACCTTTACACAGAGAAAACCAAAAGCAAAACACAAAACAAATATCCTGGAATAAAAAAGTAAAAAAAAAGTAAAAAAAGTAAAAAAATATGTTGCAAAAATTGCATGAAGGTAGTAATAATAGTAATAATAAGGGTATTTAGTTAACATAATTTTGATCAAAATAATGTAGAAGCCATCCCGCCACGTCACGGCAACCCTTGTGGGACAGTCCTAACTCTTGTATTTAAAACCTTTCCACTTGTCAAGTGACGTGAATGTGAACAAGGACAGAGGGACTGAACCACCAGTAATAGTATAGGCCAGACAGGATGGATTTTCCAACTCAGAAACAGGGCGGTCACACCCTTATATGCACAGAATGCACAATGGAACAAATGAGAAACTGGGTCTGAGCAGAAAAAGTAAATGAATGTGCATGCAAAATGTAATTGCATATGAACACATGACCTTTACACAGAGAAAACCAAAAGCAAAACACAAAACAAATATCCTGGAATAAAAAAGTAAAAAAAAGTAAAAAAATATGTTGCAAAAATTGCATGAAGGTAGTAATAATAGTAATAATAAGGGTATTTAGTTAACATAATTTTGATCAAAATAATGTAGAAGCCATCCCGCCACGTCACGGCAACCCTTGTGGGACAGTCCTAACTCTTGTATTTAAAACCTTTCCACTTGTCAAGTGACGTGAATGTGAACAAGGACAGAGGGACTGAACCACCAGTAATAGTATAGGCCAGACAGGATGGATTTTCCAACTCAGAAACAGGGCGGTCACACCCTTATATGCACAGAATGCACAATGGAACAAATGAGAAACTGGGTCTGAGCAGAAAAAGTAAATGAATGTGCATGCAAAATGTAATTGCATATGAACACATGACCTTTACACAGAGAAAACCAAAAGCAAAACACAAAACAAATATCCTGGAATAAAAAAGTAAAAAAAAGTAAAAAAATATGTTGCAAAAATTGCATGAAGGTAGTAATAATAGTAATAATAAGGGTATTTAGTTAACATAATTTTGATCAAAATAATGTAGAAGCCATCCCGCCACGTCACGGCAACCCTTGTGGGACAGTCCTAACTCTTGTATTTAAAACCTTTCCACTTGTCAAGTGACGTGAATGTGAACAAGGACAGAGGGACTGAACCACCAGTAATAGTATAGGCCAGACAGGATGGATTTTCCAACTCAGAAACAGGGCGGTCACACCCTTACTTTTTTTTACTTTTTTATTCCAGGATATTTGTTTTGTGTTTTGCTTTTGGTTTTCTCTGTGTAAAGGTCATGTGTTCATATGCAATTACATTTTGCATGCACATTCATTTACTTTTTCTGCTCAGACCCAGTTTCTCATTTGTTCCATTGTGCATTCTGTGCATATAAGGGTGTGACCGCCCTGTTTCTGAGTTGGAAAATCCATCCTGTCTGGCCTATACTATTACTGGTGGTTCAGTCCCTCTGTCCTTGTTCACATTCACGTCACTTGACAAGTGGAAAGGTTTTAAATACAAGAGTTAGGACTGTCCCACAAGGGTTGCCGTGACGTGGCGGGATGGCTTCTACATTATTTTGATCAAAATTATGTTAACTAAATACCCTTATTATTACTATTATTACTACCTTCATGCAATTTTTGCAACATATTTTTTTACTTTTTTTTACTTTTTTATTCCAGGATATTTGTTTTGTGTTTTGCTTTTGGTTTTCCCAGGTTCCACCTCAAGCCTAAGCTTCTCCGCACAGGCGGACAATCTGGTCCCAGGTCTATGTCCTTGAATCCTGGTGCATGGTCACTTGAATCAAAGGCTCTCATGACAGCCGTACTGTTTGAAGCAATTTTGTGCAATCTAAGCTTAGCTTGGTTCAGCATACCTTGGGTCCTCTTGAGTAGATCGATAGCCGCTTCTTTTGTGGGTAGAGATTTTAGTCCATCATCTACATAGAAGTCTTTCTCTACAAAGTCTTTGGCATCTGTTCCATATTCGGTCTCTCATTCTTGAGCAGATCTCCACAGGCCATAGGTTGCCACTGCTGGGGAATGGCTGTTCCCAAATACGTGGACCCTCATGCGATACTCCACCATCACTTTGCTGGGGTCATTGTCCATGTACCACAGGAACCTGAGGAAATTCCTATGGTCCTCTCTGACTATGAAACAGTGGAACATCTGTTCAATGTCAGCGGTGATGGCAATGGGCTCTTTCCGGAACCTCATCAACACTCCTACTAGGTTGTTTGTAAGGTTAGGACCCATGAGGAGGACATCGTTGAGAGATACACCTTGATGTTTGGCGCTTGAATCAAAGACAACTATAATTTGCTTAGGTTTCCGTGGGTGACATACTCCGAATGAGGGTAGGTACCAGCACTCCTCGTTTTCCTTTAAGGGAGGCGCTGGCTCCTCATGGTTATTTCAGAATATCTTGCTCATGAAGGTGACAATGTGTTCTTTCATCTCCAGTTTGTTGCTTAGTGTGCGCTGGAGAGAGTTGAATCTGGATAAGGCTTGTTCACGATTGTTCAGGAGTCTTACCCTGATAGTTCGGAAGGGTAGGGGAAAAACCCAGTGATTAGTCTCGTCCTTAAGGAACTCATTGTCCATTATCCTGACAAATTCCTTGTCTTCCATTGACGGGGCTACTTTGTTGTCATCCTTAGTTGTATGAAACACTGATCTTCCCAAGTCGTCTGCATAGGGAGAAGGAATGACATCAGGCAGCTGTACTGGATCTGGAAGCTTCTCTTTCACATCGTAGTGATGAGGGCAAGGTTTGCAGAAAGTAGCTCGTCTGTCTCTGCGTAAATAGGTCTTAAAGGAATTGACTCTTGTTCGGTCCAAGCACACATTTCTTATGATTACCCACCCCAAGTCGAGTCTCTGTGCATAGGTGGCGTAGTCAGGACCATTGCACTGTTGGCGGACCTTATGTATCCTTAAATTGTCTCTGCCGAGCAGAAGTAGGATTTCAGCATCTGAGTCCATAGGTGGGATAACGCTGACTAGGTACCTTAGGTGTGGTTGGTGGAACGCAGCTTCCGGGGTAGGGATCTTATCCCTTTGGTCGGTTATTTGATCGCATTCAATTAGCGTAGGTAAGGGTATTTCTACGCCTCCGTTGACAGGAGAAGCAATGAAACCTTGTGCCCTTCTGCCGCTAGTCTCTATGCGGCCTAAGCAAGTGTTCAGAGTATAGGGCATTGCTGGTCCCTTGATTCCAAAGGCTTCAAAGAACTTAGGCCCTGCTAGGGATCGATTGCTCTGATCGTCAATGATGGCATACATTTTTACAGCCTTCCCTGGTTGCCCTTCTGGATAAACTCTGATTAGGCATATCCTGGCACAGAATTTATCACTTTGGCTCTCCCCACATACCTCTGAGCATGAGCAGGAGACAGCCGTGGTAGAATTAGCGTTATTCTGTGGCTCCCCGCCATGGCTTGTAGCCGGACAAGAGGTAACTGCGACTGCTGGATCGCTGGTGGCTGAGGTTGGATGCAAAGCTGATGGGTGTTTGCCACTATGACACTCTTCACACTTAATGGCAGATTTACAGTCCTTGGCCATGCATTCTAATGAGGCGCAGCACTTGAAACATACCCCAAGTTCGCTGAGGATTTTCTTGCGCTCATGCATGGTTTTGGACCTGAAACCTCTACATTTGTTCAATGAGTGTGGTTTTTTGTGAATGGGACACTCACGATTGAAAGATTTATCTCTAGATGGAATAGTGTACTGTTTATCGGCAGTTACTGCAGGTGGTGGCAGGTTAGTCTTTCTGACACTTATACTGCTCCTCAAGTCCTTGCGCCTATGTGTGACGCTTTCATCCTTTGATGACGGTGTTGCTGGAGCTGCAGTGTTAGACTCCAAGAAGTCTAGGCTAGGGTCGTTCCTCATTTGGGCCTGTTCGTCGTCAAACTTGCAGAACTGATTGAATGGAGGAAAGGTGACATCATGTGACTTTTTGTACCTGGAAACGCATACTGCCCACTAGAGTTGAGCGACTTTTGGTTTTTTAGGGTCGAGTTTCGTTTCGTGAAACCCGACTTTTCCAAAAGTCGGGTCGAGCAAGATCGTCCGATTATAGGGAAAAGTCGGGGTCGTCCCGAAACACAAAACCCAATGTAAGTCAATGGGGAATAAAAGTCGGCAGTGAGAGGAGGACAGGAAACACACCTACAGTGCCCATTTGAATGCCAAAAGCATCAATTCTTCTTACTTAAGCTTGTCAACCTTAATTAACTTCATAATACAAGTTACGCACTGAAAAATGGGGGTTATTTGGCTAAAGTTGTGGGGGGGGAGGGCTGGCTCCAGGTTTTCATGTGCCCTGGGCGAAAGAGCGCCCCTTTAACACATACCACAACTCATCATGCTCCGATACGGCAGAGAAATAGCGGTATAGTACAATGAAAAATACTTCACTTTTTACATCTCATGACGAGGCCCATCTATTTCTCCATACAGAATCATTGGTCCCATATAATGTTTGAAGCAGTATATGATGAGCTCCACATAATGCTACAGTGTATGTTGGTCCCCATGGATGAAGCTCCACTGTGTTATGGGCCCAAATAATGCTCCAAACATAATGGGCCCCATTTCTAATGCTCTAGTGTATAATGGGCCCTGTAAATGCTGCTCCAGTGTCTGATGTCCACCTTTGGAATGTTCCAGTGTATGGTGGGCCCCATCTATCATTCTCCAGAGTATAGTACTCCCCAAAAATTGCTGTCCCAACATTGAAAACAATCAAATAAGTCTCCTCGCTAGGGAATCCCTGTACTAGTCTGGACTCCTCGTCGTCCCCATCTTCCATCTCACTGCACAGTATTTCAACCTTGCAAGTGCTGTGATCCTGAGCAAGCAGGGGGGGCCCACTCGTTGGCGACGGCACTGGCACAGGGCCCCTGATAGTACGGTGGTGTGTCTGATGGCGGGTGGGCCGAACCTGCACTTTCATCTGCAGCTTCCTCTTTGTCACCGTGTAAGATGGAACTGTATATGGGAAGGGTAACCTGAGTTTCATCAGGGTCAGATTCAGGCCGTGTAGCGTGCGAGGGGAATGTAGTGGTCTGGGTCAATGTACCAGCAGATTCATCGAGCAGTGGCTGGGCATCAGTGCATTTGTGTCGCCCCCAGCAGTACGGTCGCCACAGTGGCATTACCTTCCTCCTAGGGAGTGTTAATTCGACTCCACCTGGGAAACCTCAACCATGCAAGCTACAGAAAAGATGCACAGATTTCAAGCTTAATTCCGTTAACGAACGAGACTCCGTCATGCCCCGCGGTCCGAGTCCGGCTTACTAGAGGGACACGTGAGGCTCTGGCACATGAGATTGGCCAATAACTGGTGTGTCATGCCCTTACATGTCCGTGGCTGCATGTGCGCTACACTGAAAAGGCCAGCGTTTGTCGCTTACAGGTGAAGATAACCCGCTGAACAACGTTAGTGATGGGGATCTGTGATTACAATTATTACCTGCGAACGCTGATTTCCCAGTAAGTGCAGGTCAACCGCAGTTCCGGAATTAGGCCTAACCGTCATTCCTGAAAAAATGAAAAACTTACGTGTGCAAACCACAGGTGCTGTAGCTTGCTTAACAGCTCGCCAGCCGTTCTCAGGCCCAGTATGGATTACACGTGATTGCACAAAGGTGAGAAAGGGTAGTGTATCCCCGGATAACATGTATGGATAGCGTACACATTCAAAATATATGTCTATACATCAGGAGGCAGGCTCAGACGGTGTTAGGCCCAGTATGGCTTGCAGGTGATTGCAAAAAGGTGAGAAAGGGTACCGTATCCCCGGATAACAAGTAAGGATAGCGTACACATTCAAAATATATGTCTATACACCAGGAGGCAGGCTCAGACGGTGTTAGGCCCAGTATGGCTTGCAGGTGATTGCACAAAGGTGAGAAAGGGTACCGTATCCCCGGATAACATGTATGGATAGCGTACACATTCAAAATATATGTCTATACATCAGGAGGCAGGCTCAGACGGTGTTAGGCCCAGTATGGCTTGCAGGTGATTGCACAAAGGTGAGAAAGGGTACCGTATCCCCGGATAACATGTATGGATAGCGTACACATTCAAAATATATGTCTATACATCAGGAGTCAGGCTCAGACGGTGTCAGGCACAGTATGGATTTGACGGCCCAGATTACACAGCAAATGAGCAGGGAGAGGTAAAGATTGCAAATGCTGGGGCCCTGCCCAAGCAAGGGGGGCCCACTCGTGGGCGTCGGTACTGGCACTGGGCCCCTCATAGTACAGCGGTGTGTCTGACGGCGGGTGTGCACCACCACCGTCAGAGACACTTGATTGCACTATGAGGGACCCTGTGCCAGTGCCCGCGCCCAAGAGTCGGCCTACCCACCTGTCCAGGGCAACGGCACTCGCACGGTGTCGTGCGCTAGGTGGTGACCCCGGCCATGGGGGGGCAGCACAGTTAGGGAGTTTTAGAAAGTGGCATATGTTGATGTTGGATATTCAGCTGATGCAAAAGGCGAAATAGGTGAAGTCCCAGGAAGAGGTGGATCAAAGCAAGCCATTTTTCTGTCACCCTATGTGTCATCAGGGGAAGGTGGGACAAAATCCTTGGAAACCCATGCATGGTTCATTTTAATGAAGGTTAGATCATCCACATTTTGGGTTGACAGACGGGTCCTTTTTTCTGTCAGGATTGATCCAGCTGCACTGAAGACTCTTTCCGATAGCACACTTGCAGCTGGGCAAGCGAGCTCCTGTAAGGCATATTGGGCCAATTCAGGCCAGGTGTCCAGTTTAGCGGCCCAATAGTCAAAGGGGAATGACCTGTGTGGGAGAACATCGATATGGGAGGAAAAGTAGTTTGTAACCATAGTTGACAACTGCTGTCTCCTGTCACTTTCCATCGATGCAGTATTACCAGTTGTGTGAGCGGTACTTGAAAAATCAGTCCACAACATTGTCATGAAACCCCTGTCTCCAACGCCACTTCTGCTGTGTGCACCACGAACACCACTGCCAAGCTGCCCCCGGCCCGTACGGCTTGTGTGAGAACCATCACCGCTGCTGTGTGCTGGGAATGCCTCAAGCAACCGATTTACCAGAGTTGCTTGTTTATTAGCCAATATTAGGTCAAGGTTCTCCTGTGGCATGATGTTTTGTAATTTGCCTTTATAGCGTGGATCCAGGATGCTGGCCAACCAGTAGTCGTCATCGTTCATCATTTTGGCAATGCGGGGGTCCCTTTTTAGGATCCGCAAGGCATAATCTGACATGTGGGCCAATGTTCCCGGTGTCAATGATGCACTGCGAGTGCTGGTTGGAGGAGCACTTTCTGGCAAATCCACATCCCTCCAGTCACGCACAAACCCTGTACCAGACCTTGCCACGCCAACATTTTCACTTGCCCCACGAGATGCATCCTCCTCCCCTAAGTAATCATCCCCATCATCATCCTCCTCCTCCTCTTCTTCCTCCACCTCATCCAGGAGAGGTCCCTGAGCAGACAATGGCTGAATGTCATCAAGGATTCCCTCCTCCTCTTCCTCCTCATCAACATTGGCTGCAGACGCCTGCTCCTTAAGGTGCGTCAAAGTTTGCATGAGCAGACGCATAAGTGGGATGCTCATGCTTAGGATGGCGTCGTCTGCGCTTACCAGCCGTGTGCATTCCTCAAAACACTGAAGGACTTTACAGAGGTCTTTCAGCTTCGACCACTGCACACCTGTCAACTCCATGTCTGCTCTCAAAGTGCCTGGCCGTGTATCCTCCCACAAATGCATTATGGCCTGCCTCTGCTCACACAGCTGCTCCACCATGTGCAGGGTGGAGTTCCACCTTGTTGCAATGTCGATAATGAGGCGGTGGTTGGGAAGGTGGAGCAATCGCTGCAGCTTCTGCATACGAACAGAGTGTACAGGCGACCGGTGGATGTGCGCGCACAGTCTTCGCACCTTCTGGAGCAGGGCTGTTAACTCCGGATAATTTTTGAGGAAGCACTGCACCACCAGGTTCAAGGTGTGAGCCAAGCAAGGTATGTGGCTGAGTTTTGAAAGGGCTATGGCTGCCACAAAATTACGGCCGTTATCACTAACTACCTTGCCTGCCTCAAGATGTACACTGCCCAGCCATGACTCAGTTTGTCGCTTCAAGTACTCGGCCAGCACCTCGGCGGTGTGTCTGTTGCCCAAACACATCATCTGCAACACAGCCTGCTGACGCTTTCCACTAGCTGCTCGATAGGGGGACACATCGTGTGCAACAGTGGCAGCTGCAGATGGAGTGCTCGTATGACTGCGCTCTGTGGACGAGCTTTCGCTTCTGGAGGAAGAGGAGGAGGGTCCAACGCCTACAGCCAACTGTTTCCTATACCATGGGCTAGGCAGCACTGTCCCACAACCGCTGTCCCCTGTGGACCCTGCATCCACGAAATTAACCCAGTGCGCAGTGATGGACACGTAACGGCCCTGGCCATGCCGACTGGCCATGCATCAGTTGTGAGGTGCACCTTTCCACTCACTGACTGCTTGAGTGCATGGACAATGCGGTCTTTCACATGATGGTGGAGGGCTGGGATGGCTTTGCGAGAGAAGAAGTGGCGACTGGGTAGGTCATAGCGTGGTACTGCACAGGCCATGAGTTCGCGGAAAGCTGTGCTTTCCACCAACCGAAAGGGCATCATCTCAAACGAGATTAGTTTGGCAATGTGGGCGTTCAAACCCAGTGTACGCGGATGAGAGACTGAGTACTTTCTTGACCTACTCATAGTGTCTGGGAGGGTGAGCTGGACTTGAGAGCTGCATATGGTGGAAGTAGCGGTGGACAGGGCGGACTGAGAGAGGGTTGATGATGGTGATGGAGTTGTTGTTCTTTCTGATGGCCTAGAATCAGTCTTTTGTTGATATAACAGTGGAATTCCCTGACTGCTGTGGCCTTGCAACGACACCTCAACATTTGCTGCTGTGCTAACCGGTGGGCTTACAGTGGGGGAAACAATGTAGCATTGCTGACTACTTTCGTTGTGATCAGTTGCACATGTGGCACTTGAGGTTTGGTGTTGTGTCCACGCTTGCAAGTGCATGCTGGTTAAATGTCTAAGCATGCAACTGGTATTCAAATTTTTCAGATTTTTCCCTCGGCTAAAGGTCTTTGCGCACTTCTTACAGATAACCTTGGCCTGATCATGAGGATTTTGTTCAAAAAAGTGCCACACTGCACTCTTCCTACTTTGGCAGACATTTTGCGGCCTAGCACGCTGTGATCTTTTGACCCTCTGGACAAGCTGTCCAGCAACTATTTTGATGTTTGGAACCTGTCTTTGGAGTGGTCCAGGCCTGCCAGATAACAGCTGTTGCGATGTCGATGTCTGCTGTGGATGCTCCTCATCTGAGCTATTGGAAGCAGCACCCTCTTCCCCCAATGGATGCCAATCTGGGTCAACAACTGGGTCATCCATCACCTCCTCTTCCATGTCATGTGCACCTTCCTCTGTGTCACCGTGTATGGTGGTATAGTGTGCGGGAAGGGGCACCTGAGTCTCATCAGGGTCAGAATCTGGCTCTGTACACTGCGAGGACAATGTAGTGCTCTGAGTGAATGTACCAGCAGAATCATCCATCAGCGGCTGTGCATCAGTGCACTCCATGTCAGATTCATCTTGGCCTGGGTAATTCACCATTTCACTTGATAATCCAGGCATGGTATGTGAAAACAGCTCCATGGAGTAATCAGTACTATGGCCTGCGTCATCCTTCAATCTTGGTTGGGGTGAAGGACACAAGGAAAGGTGTGGTTCATGAACATGAGCCTCCAATGATGACTCAGTGCTTTTACTTTTTACAACTGAAGAAGAGGAGGCGATAGAGCTGGAGGCTGAGTCAGCAATGTAAGACAAAACTTTTTCCTGATGCTCTGGCTTTAAAAGCGGTTTGCCAACTCCTAGAAAACTAAGCGTTCGAGGCCTTATGTAGCCAGACGATGACGCAGGCTCAACACCTCCTGCATTCGGTCCTATTTTGCTCTTGCCACTACCATCAGATCCACCACCAACACTATCATTACCAGCTGCCAACCCCCGCCCAATTCCACGGCCTCTTCCACCAGACTTCCTCATTTTTGGTAGAAATGTAGACAAAATCCAACAAACTATATAGTAATGTAAAACAAGGTACAAGGTGTCTATAGGACAGGGGAGATTTTGAATTTCTGCAGACACTTGTGGACACTGGACACTTTTGGATTGTGTGAGGCCCACTGAATATCTGAGCGCTCTGTCACAGGCTCGATGGCAGAGCTGTGACCAAAGTCACTAGAGGATAAGGGAAATTTTGAATTTCTGCACACACTTGTGGACACTGGACACTTATGGATTGTGTGAGGCCCACTGAATATCTGAGCGCTCTGTCACAGGCTCGATGGCAGAGCTGTGACCAAAGTGACTAGAGGATAAGGGAGATTTTTAATTTCTGCACACACTTGTGGACACTGGACACTTATGGATTGTGTGAGGCCCACTGAATATCTGAGCGCTCTGTCACAGGCTCGATGGCAGAGCTGTGACCAAAGTGACTAGAGGATAAGGGAGATTTTTAATTTCTGCACACACTTGTGGACACTGGACACTTATGGATTGTGTGAGGCCCACTGAATATCTGAGCGCTCTGTCACAGGCTCGATGGCAGAGCTGTGACCAAAGTCACTAGAGGATAAGGGAGATTTTGAATTTGTGCACACACTTGTGGACACTGGACACTTATGGATTGTGTGAGGCCCACTGAATATCTGATCGCTCTGTCACAGGCTCGATGGCAGAGCTGTGACCAAAGTCACTAGAGGATAAGGGAGATTTTGAATTTCTGCACCCACTTGTGGACACTGGACACTTATGGATTGTGTGAGGCCCACTGAATATCTGAGCGCTCTGTCACAGGCTCGATGGCAGAGCTGTGACCAAAGTGACTAGAGGATAAGGGAGATTTTTAATTTCTGCACACACTTGTGGACACTGGACACTTATGGATTGTGTGAGGCCCACTGAATATCTGAGCTCTCTGTCACAGGCTCGATGGCAGAGCTGTGACCAAAGTCACTAGAGGATAAGGGAGATTTTGAATTTGTGCACACACTTGTGGACACTGGACACTTATGGATTGTGTGAGGCCCACTGAATATCTGAGCGCTCTGTCACAGGCTCGATGGCAGAGCTGTGACCAAAGTCACTAGAGGATAAGGGAGATTTTTAATTTCTGCACACACTTGTGGACACTGGACACTTATGGATTGTGTGAGGCCCACTGAATATCTGAGCGCTCTGTCACAGGCTCGATGGCAGAGCTGTGACCAAAGTCACTAGAGGATAAGGGAAATTTTGAATTTCTGCACACACTTGTGGACACTGGACACTTATGGATTGTGTGAGGCCCACTGAAAATCTGAGCGCTCTGTCACAGGCTCGATGGCAGAGCTGTGACCAAAGTCACTAGAGGATAAGGGAGATTTTTAATTTCTGCACACACTTGTGGACACTGGACACTTATGGATTGTGTGAGGCCCACTGAATATCTGAGCGCTCTGTCACAGGCTCGATGGCAGAGCTGTGACCAAAGTGACTAGAGGATAAGGGAGATTTTTAATTTCTGCACACACTTGTGGACACTGGACACTTATGGATTGTGTGAGGCCCACTGAAAATCTGAGCGCTCTGTCACAGGCTCGATGGCAGAGCTGTGACCAAAGTCACTAGAGGATAAAGGAGATTTTGAATTTGTGCACACACTTGTGGACACTGGACACTTATGGATTGTGTGAGGCCCACTGAATATCTGAGCGCTCTGTCACAGGCTCGATGGCAGAGCTGTGACCAAAGTCACTAGAGGATAAAGGAGATTTTGAATTTGTGCACCCACTTGTGGACACTGGACACTTATGGATTGTGTGAGGCCCACTGAATATCTGAGCGCTCTGTCACAGGCTCGATGGCAGAGCTGTGACCAAAGTGACTAGAGGATAAGGGAGATTTTTAATTTCTGCACAAACTTGTGGACACTGGACACTTATGGATTGTGTGAGGCCCACTGAATATCTGAGCGCTCTGTCACAGGCTCGATGGCAGAGCTGTGACCAAAGTCACTAGAGGATAAGGGAGATTTTGAATTTGTGCACACACTTGTGGACACTGGACACTTATGGATTGTGTGAGGCCCACTGAATATCTGAGCGCTCTGTCACAGGCTCGATGGCAGAGCTGTGACCAAAGTCACTAGAGGATAAAGGAGATTTTGAATTTGTGCACACACTTGTGGACACTGGACACTTATGGATTGTGTGAGGCCCACTGAATATCTGAGCGCTCTGTCACAGGCTCGATGGCAGAGCTGTGACCAAAGTCACTAGAGGATAAGGGAGATTTTGAATTTGTGCACACACTTGTGGACACTGGACACTTATGGATTGTGTGAGACCCACTGAATATCTGAGCGCTCTGTCACAGGCTCGATGGCAGAGCTGTGACCAAAGTCACTAGAGGATAAGGGAGATTTTGAATTTCTGCACACACTTGTGGACACTGGACACTTATGGATTGTGTGAGGCCCACTGAATATCTGAGCGCTCTGTCACAGGCTCGATGGCAGAGCTGTGACCAAAGTCACTAGAGGATAAGGGAGATTTTGAATTTCTGCACACACTTGTGGACACTGGACACTTATGGATTGTGTGAGGCCCACTGAATATCTGAGCGCTCTGTCACAGGCTCGATGGCAGAGCTGTGACCAAAGTCACTAGAGGATAAGGGAGATTTTGAATTTCTGCACACACTTGTGGACACTGGACACTTATGGATTGTGTGAGGCCCACTGAATATCTGAGCGCTCTGTCACAGGCTCGATGGCAGAGCTGTGACCAAAGTCACTAGAGGATAAGGGAGATTTTTAATTTCTGCACACACTTGTGGACACTGGACACTTATGGATTATGTGAGGCCCACTGAATATCTGAGCGCTCTGTCACAGGCTCGATGGCAGAGCTGTGACCAAAGTCACTAGAGGATAAGGGAGATTTTTAATTTCTGCACACACTTGTGGACACTGGACACTTATGGATTGTGTGAGGCCCACTGAATATCTGAGCGCTATGTCACAGGCAGAAATTGGCTAGTGTATCACAAACTACAAGGTGTATGTAGAATTGGGCAGAATAGGAATCTCCCTAGAGTGCAGGTCTGTAAGAACGGAACATGTCCTCGACTTATTCTCACAGAGTGACACACTGATAGCTTCACTGTGGCTGTGATAACAGCCGTTACACGGTACTGTGTGAGGAGCGTACACCGCTGTATGGTGTGAAAAAATGCACGCTCAGTACCTCAGCAGGACAAAAAAAAAAAATTGGGATTGCTTTTAAAAAAGCAGTTTGCGGAGCAGTGGGTAAACAGCAATGCAGGAATGTCAGGAAGCCTTAGAAGGCAGCCCAACAACCAACACCACTGATACACCACTATATAGCCTCCCCTTGCACTGCACAGTGACTGGTGTGTTGTACAGGCAAAATCGCTAGCAGCAGTAGCAGTTTTTTTTTCTTCTTCTCAGCAGGACAAAAAAAAAAATTGGGATTGCTTTTAAAAAAGCAGTTTGCGGAGCAGTGGGTAAACAGCAATGCAGGAATGTCAGGAAGCCTTAAAAGGCAGCCCAACAACCAACACCACTGATACACCACTATATAGCCTCCCCTTGCACTGCACACACAGTGACTGGTGTGTTGTACAGGCAAAATCGCTAGCAGCAGAAGCAGTTTTTGGTGTCTTCTTCCCTGCCTAACGCTCTCCCTACAAAATCAGCAGCAGCAGCAGCTCTCTCTATTCTGAGATCAGCATGAGTAACATGGCGGTTGGCGTGCACTCCCTTTTATACCCCCTGTGACGCCCACCAAAGCAAGCCAATCACTTGCATGCCCTTCTGAAAGATGGTGGTGACCCGTGCCTATGTCATCACGTTGCCCACAGTGTCCGTGGATCCTGATTGGCTGAAAAAGAGCGCAAAACAAACTTTTGAAACGCGACTTTGGCGCGTAAGTCGCCGACCTCGTGGCCGACCTCATCCTAGGGTCGGGTTTCGTTTCATGAAACCCGACTTTGCCAAAAGTCGGCGACTTTTGAAATTTTTCGACCCGTTTCGCTCAACTCTACTGCCCACTTCTCTTGCAGACTATGCGGCAGCTTTGAGACGATTGGGTTCACCCCATGGGCAGTGTCCAGGTAGCATAATCCAGACAGACGAGGGTCTCCTTTTGCGAGTTCCAGTTCCATAAGCTGATCGCTTAAGTCCAGAAGCTTGTGGGCTTCCTTAAGGTTGATCCTTGGAACGTTCTGCAGTCTCTTAAATAGGGACTTTTCTATGGCTTCAGCGCTGCCATAGGTTCTTTCGAGTCTCAGCCAGGCAGCAGCGAGACCTGCTTCAGCTTGCCCCAAGTAGACGGTCCGAAGACTCTTGATACGGTTTGTGGAGTCAGGACCCAACCATTTTACCATGAGGTCGAGCTCCCATTCTGCAGATAGGTTGAGGTCAGCAATGGTGGCCTTGAAGGTTGCTTTCCAGGCTCTGTAGTTCTCTGCACAGTCGTCAAACTTCGAGAGGCTAGTGCTGATTAGATCTTTGCTCACCATAAACCTGGCTAACTCGGGCATATCCGATCCTTCACTCCTTGTTACCATGTTAGCTTGTGTTGCCTTTCAGGCGTATAAGCTGTGTGGCATGGAAGGGTGAATTGTTCCCGGGTAGAATGATGTGGCTGCAGGGTTTAGCTGTGGTTTAACCTCTGGAGATTTCGATGACAGCGGCTTGAACTGTGGAGATGGACTGGAGTGCATTTTGTGGTCGTCTTGTGATGATTGCTGCACCTGAGGGGACACATTATGGCGTTGGTCTTTGGTCTCTGCAGATGCTGTGGGTAACACTGGCACCGTAAGTTGGGCTGACTTGGATGTTTCCAAATTGTTGGGTTGAACGTCGCTGTAGGTGTGTGCTGCAGATATCTGTTTCTGCACATAATCACTGGTACGGACAGCTGGGTCCTCTTCTTCCAGTGGTGGTAGGAAAATCGGGTCGAGGTTTTGATTCAATGCTTGCTCGAGTATTTTTACTTCAGCTAGCGCGATTTCTTCCTCCATTTCTGTTTGAAGAATCTTTGCCCGAGCCTCTGCTTCTGCTTTCTTGGTTTCTGCCTCTGCTTCTACTTTCTTGACTTCTGCCTCTGCTTTCTTGGCTTCTGCCTCTGCTTCTACTTTCTTTTCTGTGTAGGAGCGTCTTAGTTTGGATCGCTCTGCGTTTAAGCGGGCCTCTAGGATTCTGTCGCTGAGGGCTGAAGTTCTTGAGCAGGATGATTTGTATGACCGAGAAGAGTGTCTGGATGAGCCTGACCTGCGGGATCTTGATTCTTGCAGAAGAGTAATACGGAGCTCCGTTTTATCTTTGGCGTCTTGCACGGTGGCGTCCCTTTCTCTGTCTGTGGAATCTACTTTGCTTAACTTTGATGAGGCTTCATCAATATTGGAGTCTTTTAGGAAGGTGGCGTACCTTGCGGACAGTCTCTTGTGTCTTCTGTTGGCCGTGTCTAGCCGTTTTACAGAGTCCTGTAGACTCGCTGCATCATTTTTGTGGCGTTGGATGCTTGACATGAGGGAGGTGACTCGTTCCCATAGGTCGTCCAGGTTGTCAGTGAACTCATCCTTTGTACTGTGATAGTTTTCGACAGTCTTTATGGTTGGTTTGACAGAGCGTCTTGGTCGTGAGTCTTGGTCTGTTTCTGAAGCTGGCTCTGTTTCCCCCTCTTCATAATGGACAGTATCCGGTAGTATTTGCTCTTTTTCAGCAGTGGGAGACTGTGCAGGGTCTTTTTCGGCCATTTTGATTTAAGGTGCACTGTCTCTTTATGAAACTGAACTTTTGAATTGAGGGCTGCAAATCGCAGTGCAGCTTAGTTAAGATGTCCTGACGAGATCCCCAATGTGTTTTTAGAGAATTGTGGGGTTTTGCAGTCCGACAATCTGCAGCAATGTTGTATAATATACAGTCTCTATGTACAATGCGATCTGGGGTGACACTGCAGAGTTTCTTAGCAGAACAGGGCTGCAGTATGTGAGTGGGCAGGCGGGTTAGGATCTAAGGGTGAATTTTGCCAGGCTTCAAGGCAGTTTTTTGACTGTTCTGTCCCCACATGAGGCGAATGGAGGTGTAGCTGATTGGGGCTGGGAGAGATTCCTTCCTTCTGTTTCCTCAATGCAGAGCAGTCAGGACCATTGTTGCTGTTTTGCTGTTCATGCATCCGGAGAGATGATACACACCAGATATTGTGAAGTCAAGACTTGTTTATTGGAAATCTGGATATACAGCATATGATTGGTAATGCAGTACTTCTCCAGAAATGCAGGTGTAACAACTAGTGTTGAGCATTCCGATACCGCAAGTATCGGGTATCGGCCGATACTTGCTGTATCGGAATTCCGATACCGACTTCCGATATTTTTTCAATATCGGAATTCGGCATCGGAATCGGAAGTTCAAAGTTGATTGACAGACTGACGTCATCATGATGCGCGGTGTGTGCGCATCATGATGCGCCGTCATTTCGGGCCTTCCGGGGGTCTCTGCCGGCCTGCCGGGGGGCTGTGCCGGCCTGCCGGGGGGCTGTGTGGACTGCCCGGGGTCTGTACCGGCCTGCCGGGGGGCTGTGCCGGCCTGCCGGTGGTCTGTGCACCCTGTGGGGGTCTGTACCGGCCTGCCGGGGGGCTGTGCCGGCCTGCCGGTGGTCTGTGCACCCTGTGGGGGTCTGTACCGGCCTGCCGGGGGGCTGTGCCGGCCTGCCGGTGGTCTGTGCACCCTGTGGGGGTCTGTACCGGCCTGCCGGGGGGCTGTGCCGGCCTGCCGGGGGGCTGTGCTGATGTCCGGGGGTCTGTGCAAGCATCGTCCGATGGGACTACAAGTCCCATCGGGCGATGCCTGCTACCATGACAGTGATTGACATATTAGCCAATGATGGGACAGTAGTAGTCCCATCATCCGGCTAATGTGTTAAATGTTAAAAAAAAAAAAAAAAAAAAAATACTACATACATACTACATGCATGCTACATACATACTACATGCTACATACATACTACATACATGCTACATACATACTACATACATGCTACATACATACTACATGCTACATACATACTACATGCATGCTACATACATACTACATGCTACATACATACTACATATATACTACATACATACTACATATATACTACATACATACTACATACATGCTACATACATACTACATGCATGCTACATACATACTACATGCCACATACATACCACATACATACTACATACATACTACATACATACTACATGCTACATACATACTACATATATACTACATGCATGCTACATACATACTACATGCTACATGCATGCTACATACATACTACATGCTACATACATACCACATATATACTACATACATACAATACATTCATACAATACATACATAGACATACAGTACATATAACATAGAGTAACATACTTACCAATACTTGTCACATTGTTCCCCGAAGCCATTGTCTTTTCCGGAATAAATATTAACATAACAAACCACAAAAATACTCACCCACGATCCGAAGCAGTCCACGAGTGTGTCCCACGACTATCTTGGGTAGAGAACGGCAGCATCAGATGATGCTGCCGTTCTCTACGGGCTGCAGGAATCCAATGACGGAAGGTAGGTATCCTTCCGCACTGTATTCCTCCGCCACTTAAAAAAAAAAAAGTCCCTAGTCTCACTTTATGCCATTGCTGCGTGGGAAATTCCCACACAGCAATGGCATAAAGTGAGACTAGGGACTTTTTTTTTTTTAAGTGGCGGAGGAATACAGTGCGGAAGGATACCTACCTTCCGTCATTGGATTCCTGCAGCCCGTAGAGAACGGCAGCAACAGCTGATGCTGCAGTTCTCTACCCAAGATCGTCGTGGGACACACTCGTGGACTGCTTCGGATCGTGGGTGAGTATTTTTGTGGTTTGTTATGTTAATATTTATTCCGGAAAAGACAATGGCTTCGGGGAACAATGTGACAAGTATTGGTAAGTATGTTACTCTATGTTATATGTACTGTATGTCTATGTATGTATTGTATGAATGTATTGTATGTATGTAGTATATATGTGGTATGTATGTAGCATGTAGTATGTATGTAGTATGTATGTAGCATGCATGTAGCATGCAGTATGTATGTAGCATGCATGTAGTATATATGTAGTATGTATGTAGCATGTAGTATGTATGTAGTATGTATGTGGTATGTATGTAGCATGTAGTATGTATGTAGCATGCATGTAGTATATATGTAGTATGTATGTAGCATGTAGTATGTATGTAGCATGCATGTAGTATGTATGTAGCATGCATGTAGTATGTATATGGTATGTATGTAGCATGTAGTATGTATGTAGCATGCATGTAGTATATATGTGTTATGTATGTGGTATGTATGTAGCATGCATGTAGCATGCATGTAGTATGTATGTAGTATGTATGTAGTATATATGTAGTATGTATGTAGCATGTAGTATGTATGTAGCATGCATGTAGTATATATGTAGTATGTATGTAGCATGTAGTATGTATGTAGCATGCATGTAGTATATATGTAGTATGTAGCATGTAGTATGTATGTAGCATGCATGTAGTATATATGTAGTATGTAGCATGTAGTATGTATGTAGCATGCATGTAGTATATATGTTATGTATGTAGCATGTAGCATGCATGTAGCATGCATGTAGTATGTATGTAGTATATATGTGGTATGTATGTAGCATGCAGTATGTATGTAGCATGCATGTAGTATATATGTAGTATGTATGTTGCATGTAGTATTTATGTAGTATGAATGTAGCATGTATGTAGTATGAATGTAGCATGTATGTAGTATGCATGTTGTATGTATGTAGCATGTAATTTTTTTTTTTTTTTTTTTTTTTTTTACATTTAACACATTAGCCGGATGATGGGACTACTACTGTCCCATCATTGGCTAATGTGTCAATCACTGTCATGGTAGCAGGCATCGCCCGATGGGACTTGTAGTCCCATCGGACGATGCCTGCACAGACCCCCGGAGCCTGCACAGACCACCGGCAGGCCGGCACAGCCCCCCGGCAGGCCGGCACAGCCCCCCGGAGCCTGCACAGCCCCCCGGCAGGCCGGCACAGCCCCCCGGAGCCTGCACAGACCACCGGCAGGCCGGCACAGACCACCGGAGCCTGCACAGACCCCCTGGCAGGCCGGCACAGCCCCCCGAAAGGCCCGTACAGACCCCAGAGAGGCTGTACAAGGGCAGGAAAGGGTTTTTCTTATTCCAATACCGGAAGTCCCATAGACTTGAATGGGACTTCCGGTATCGGAATCGGCGATACCGATGCTTTTTTTAAAGATCGGCCGATACCATCCGATACGATACTTTGAAGTATCGGACGGTATCGCTCAACTCTAGTAACAACCCAAGTGATACAGCGATGTGTGTGCAGCAAGGTGTGCAGCAAGTTGATAGCAAGATGATTCAGCAAAATTGAGCAAATTGTGAGTGGTCAAAAAACTGATGCCTTTCACAGACTGGTAAGCGTGTCTCCCCCAGGAGAAAAAGAAACTAGTAATGGCCACCGGCAGGAAGAGAAGGAGTCATCTGACCAGGAAGTTGAAGGCATGTACTAAAAATAATTAGCTGCAGTCTGCTATATAGAAAAAGGACAGCAGGTGGCAGCAGACCAAATGCAAAACTGAACACAAAGAATGGTAACATAACGCAACTATATAAGCATACAATCATAACCTTAGATGGAACAGCACAACTCAGGCTGGTTTCACATTTGCGTTTTTTAGCGCTGGAAAAAAACGCATACCTGCGCATGCGTTTTTTCCCCTATATTTAACATGGGTGCGCATACCTGCACGCTTGTAAGCGCATGTATGCAATTTTCATGCGCTGCGTTTTTTTGGGGTGTGCGTTGGTATTTTCCAGATGCAGCATGTTGCATTTTTTGGCCCTGCAAAAAAGCGCATGCGCACATATGCGCACGTTTTGCGCTAAAAATGGCCATTATAGCCTATGGATGCGCATATGTGCGCACTGGCATGCTCATGTATGCGTTTTTTTGCATATGCGTTTTTTTTTTTTAACCATGGAATTTAGGGGTTTGGGTTAGAGTTAGGGTTAGTTAAGGGGGGTTAGGGTTAGGGTCAGGGTCAGGGTTAGGGTTGGGGTTTGGGTCAGGGTTAGGGTTAAGTATGGTTTGGTTAAGGGTTAGGGTCAGGGTTAGGGTCAGGATTAGGGTTAAGTATGGTTTTGTTAAGGGTTAGGGTCAGGGTTAGGGTTAGGGTTAGGGTCAGGGTTAGGGTTAGGGTTGGGGTCAGGGTTAGGGTCAGGGTTAGGGTTAAGTATGGTTTTGTTAAGGGTTAGGGTCAGGGTTAGGGTCAGGATTAGGGTTAAGTATGGTTTTGTTAAGGGTTAGGGTCAAGGTTAGGGTTAGGGTTAGGGTTAGGGTCAGGGTTAGGGTTAGGGTTAGGGTCAGGGTTAGGGTTAGGGTCAGGGTTAGGGTTAAGTATGGTTTTGTTAAGGATTAGGGTCAGGGTTAGGGTCAGGATTAGGGTTAAGTATGGTTTTGTTAAGGGTTAGGGTCAGGGTTAGGGTTAGGGTTAGGGTTAGGGTTAGGGTCAGGGTTAGGGTTAGGGTTAGGGTTAGGGTCAGGGTTAGGGTTAAGTATGGTTTTGTTAAGGGTTAGGGTCAGGGTTAGGGTTAGGGTTAGGGTCAGGGTTAGGGTTAGGGTTAGGGTTAGGGTCAGGGTTAGGGTTAGGGTTAGGGACAGGGTTAGGGTTAGTTAGGGTTTAGGGTTTGGGTTAGGGTTAAGTATGATTTGGTTAAGGGTTAGGGTTAGGGTTAGGGTCAGGGTTAGGGTTAGGGTTAGGGTCAGGGTTAGGGTTAGTAAAGTCATGGTTTGGGTAGTGTGAGGGGCCACCTAAAAATGTTGGAAAAAAACGCAAACGCGGTAAAAACGCACTAAAAACGCATAAAAACGCTGCGTTTTTTTCATGCATGCTCATAAAAATGCTTGAAAAAAACGCAGCAGTTGTATGCTTATGTATGCGTTTTTTCAATGCGTTTTTTTGCGGGAAAAACGCGCTGCAAAAAAAAGCAAGTGTGAAACTAGCCTCATACATGGAAAATTGACCACCTGTTTCTACATAGAGCTTAGAAGAATTCAGCTAATCAGTTTTTAATTATGTAATGCCATTGACCTAATGGAAAAGAGAAGAATTAGCTGGGAAGAAAGGCAAAATGAGCAATTGTAAGTACACAGTTTTATATAATATGATGATGTCATTGCCCCAACCACATTTCCCTTTCCTCACGATTGATACCCTATGACCAGTCACCATTTATAGCTCACCATTTTATTCAACTTCATAAACTTACACAAACGTACTATAATAATAATCTGCCGTTTGTTGTAGAAGTGATTATAGAAGGATTGATATTGCTTCATACAAATGTATGTGTTTCATTTCAGGTTTTACCTTTGACGAAGCTGACACATTAATAGAAAAAGACATTTTCTTTTGATGATCAGTGCCAGTGTACTTGAGGTGATGCAACAGCAGTGGCGCAGTGATAGATACTAATATGGTGGTAGATGAGGCAGTCACAGTCAGCGCTGGAGCGCTAATAGTTGCTGAAAGGAAAAGAAGAACCGACTATATTTGGATAATCAGAATAAGCTCAATACAAACAGAACAGCTGACATATGGTTCATTGCTATGGCAAAAACATGCAGTTCTTTTTGGACTAACTTGCATGAGACTATACCTGTCAAATTTTCTGGATGGTCTGGGAATCTACCAACAATCAACCATTCCCAAAAATGTTCATTTTTTATTCAATGAAGAGGAGGATGAATGAACTCATGGAGATCAACATCCGACACTGCGGAGACACCATCACGTGTTTCTCAACGCAGTGATTCTAGAGCACTGCCCCCATCCCTTATGGGAAATATGCAAAACATGCAAAACAGAAGCCGCGGAGACACCATCACGTGTTTCTCAACGCAAGCAATGACCAGCCAGGTCTTTCCCTGGGAAGGAACAACCACGGGAAGGGCAGTCTCCAATGAAGGAAACCACCTATGCCAAAACATGGTATCCATCCACAGACAGCTGTTTCAGGGTATTGCCCCTCATCAGTGTGGAGTAGGAAACTGGCTGGTAGGAGCAATGCCTAGTAAAAAGACTATGAAGAGGAGGATGAATGAACTCATGGAGATCAACATCCGACACTGCGGAGACACCATCACGTGTTTCTCAACGCAGTGATTCTAGAGCACTGCCCCCATCCCTTATGGGAAATATGCAAAACATGCAAAACAGAAGCCGCGGAGACACCATCACGTGTTTCTCAACGCAAGCAATGACTAGCCAGGTCTTTATCCGGGAAGGAACAACCACGGGAAGGGCAGTCTCCAATGAAGGAAACCACCTATGCCAAAACATGGTATCCATCCACATACAGCTGTTTTGGCTTCTGTTTTGCATGTTTTGCATATTTCCCATAAGGGATGGGGGCAGTGCTCTAGAATCACTGCGTTGAGAAACACGTGATGGTGTCTCCGCAGTGTCGGATGTTGATCTCCATGAGTTCATTCATCCTCCTCTTCATAGTCTTTTTACTAGGCATTGCTCCTACCAGCCAGTTTCCTACTCCACACTGATGAGGGGCAATACCCCGAAACAGCTGTATGTGGATGGATACCATGTTTTGGCATAGGTGGTTTCCTTCATTGGAGACTGCCCTTCCCGTGGTTGTTCCTTCCCGGACAAAGACCTGGCTGGTCATTGCTTGCGTTGAGAAACACGTGATGGTGTCTCCGCGGCTTCTGTTTTGCACATTTTTTATTCAATGGCACTATGCAGACAAAATGGCCACCGTAAGGAATGGGAAGTGCTTAATCAGTATAATGGCGCCAACCTGACACTGTCTGTAGGTTACTATGCACAATTCTGCTGACAGGTTCACTTTAATGTGTGTGGATGCATTTAAAGTGTACACTAAGTATGTGTGTTAATTGTGAATACCTGTCTGTGTAATGTTTGTATGTATGTATTTATCAGGAGGAGTAATGTATAGGAGTATCCATTGGTCTCCATTGTCATTTACATGTTGTTACATGATGTTACATTTAAAGTCTTATGCAGATGGTATGGTGTGGAATTTACAAACTACTATTCCTGCAGCAAAATCCAAACTGTTGGCAGAAAAAATGCTGCACAAATTGTGCGTTTTTACATTTCTTTTTGACGTGTTTTCACTTTCGTTTTTTTCCTGCTCATTTAAATGAGTGAAAATGCTGCCAAAACGCTGAAAGAATTGATATGCTGCAGATCTGAAAAAAATGCTTTCATGGTTCAAATCAGCAAAAAAATAAACAGGCAGCACGTGCAGGAAATTTTGAAAATCTCATTCGCTTTGCTGATACTGTAAAATGCTGCTTTTTTTTCTGCACCAAAAAAGCAGCGTGTGGAAAAGCCTTAAAACAATTTATGCCACATTCTCATTTTGTAGTTCACAGAGCAATTTAACACATCAAAGAATGAATCATATCCTGGTTTTGTAGGACGTATCACATCATAGGCAACAAAAAGATTTCATCAGCTTACTGTCTCGTAAGATTTTAAATTCTTCGCTGAATTCCCACGAGGAACTATCAGTTCCATTCTTTGCTTTAACTTTGGCGAATATCTTTTCATAAACGTTCTCTTTCTTCAACAATTCTGCTGTCATATTGCACAAGTTCTTCATTTTGTCACAGTTTTTCATTCTTTGCCACTCTTGAATACCATATCTGAAAGTTGATAAGACAACCGTTATTTATAATCCTTACTGCACTTTTTCATATGTGCTGGACTTGGTTGTGACGATTCTGCGTAAGTCACCGATGTAGTGATGGCAAAAATCTGCTGAATTCTATTTGTTACCAGACTATCCTTATTGATGTCATTTCCTTCCTATCTACCGAGTGAAATTACCCAAACTGCAGGGTCTTGGTGCTCAGTTTATAGGTCGCATCATAAAGAAAAAGCATTGCTTTTAAGGGATTGTAATGTATAAAAATAATTTGAAACATCTAATTACATTTTGCCCTCTATACTATCCGGCTATAGAGAAGAGAGCCATAGAGGATGAACGGAGCAGCAGTGAGTATGATCGACTGCCGCACGTGACGCTGGTCATCAGAGGGGATCCCAGTGGTTGGACTCCTACTGATCTAGCAGTTATCACCTATCCTGTGGATAGTTTCTGACTTACTGCAAGTTATACTTATTTAGGTCTCTGTTTGAAGCTGTTAGTGCTATTCTTTATAGTGTCCTATGTATTACCTATGTGTGTCCTCAGTTGCCATCTTGTGGCCATATTTATTTCCACATGCCAAAACTTTAATTGTCCTTTTTGCTTCAGTATTTGCTGTCTGCATTGTGTATTCTAATGGATAAAGGTATTTTTTTAAGAAAAAATAATAATCCAAATCTGTCAAAGGTGATCAACTATAAGAGGAAATTCCAGTTTTGTGCCAGCGTCCTTTACATTTAGGCTGTCATCACATATGGGGGATTTGTTGCAGAATTTCTGCAGCCGTTCTGTGGCCCACTGATGCCATTGGGATGCTATCAGTGATAGACAAGTGTGGGGAATTTCGATCTGTGACTCGGATCAAAAAGTTATAAAAATCTTTGCTGAGTAGTAGCTTATTTCTGAGGGTTTGAGGTCCTGAGACCCTCAATGGTTCTTCAAACTGCGGGACAAAAGCTTTCAGTTTAGTGCCTCATTCAGACTTCGGTCCATGGTGTTACCTTTCAGAGAAAGTCACAGAGGTAAGTGCCAATGGAGCACAGCAGGGTACAGATCCATGGACGTGCTATCGTACTCATCAGTCACTTTGCGTGTACTCATGTTGTGCACTTCTGCCCCAAGCGTTGAGCACTTTTTTTCATTGTAAAACACATTATTCCCAATACTTAAAGTCATTACCACAGGATTGGCAGTAACTGGGTGACCAGTGGGTGTCCGACCGTTGAGGTCCCCCCGTGATTCTTAGAATGGGGCTTTGAAATGCTCATTAGAATGAAGTGGCCGCCCCAGTCCATACACTGTTTATGGGATGGCCGGAGGTAGCCATCAGTCCCATCTTTACAGACTAGACAGTTTTGCATATTTGCAGCTGTTTTGGTCAGGTATCTCCACTGTCTTCCTGCCTTCTTCTTGTCTTTTCCGTTCACTCTCTCTAGGCTTCTCCCACCTCTCTTCCTTATATCCTCATTGCCCCTCATTATCCTGTTTGTCTTTTGCAAAAATATCACTAATAGCACTAATTTCAATTTTACACCATATGCTTTGCTTCTCTTCCTGAGTCGTTTCCACTAAGTCTGTACAATAGTTGTAAAATGACTGCCTTGATATGACCCGGCACCATGACTTTCCTAATTATCTACTGAGACCTGCTTGCAAAATGGACCATCATTTTTTTGTTTAATGAACATGAATAGTAGAACTCCTGCAACACACCTCAAAGGGAATCTGTCACCAGATCTTTGCTTCATCATCTGAGAGCAGCGTAATGCAGGAAAATAGACCCTGAACCACTGATATATCACTTAGTCCATACTGTGTTTTTAGATTTAGCAGAGCTCAGAAAGCCTTCCCCGCCCACACCAGGCTCTCTATGTACATTGCATATTGACAGTGAGCTGCTTATCAGAGGAGGGGACCAGGGCTCACATGCACTATGGTCCGGGTAGTGATAATCTCCTGGTGATAAAACTTTCATTGTATGTAGAAAACAGCACACATCGTAATAAGTGACACATCCCTGAAATCTGTGTCTCAGCTCCTTTCTCATGCTGTCCTTATATTACATGGCAAAAACCTGCTTCCCTTTTACACAGTACCGCTTTACATAGCCACGCTATCCCAACTGTGTGTGATCCTACGGTCTCCATCTATACTGCTAGCTCTGCCTGCTCTGTATAAGGTCTTAGAATTCTGACATTTTTGGGGGGACTATACCACAGTGAAATGATATCTAAAACAATATATTGTTTGTTTTTGGATTTAGGGATTTATCATTGTTGTAACAAGATGCCCAGCAGTGAAAAATTCAGCAAAAAACATGTCATAAAGTTTTAGGATCTACAGTTCCTAAGATGTGTGGACTCTCCTATATAGATTTAAAAATTCAGGAAACGTCTTCTCTAATGGTGGCAGACTGGGCTCAGGGAAGAGGAAGAAAACACAAACCATACCATTGTCTTGAGTGCCATATATGTAAACGAGATACGTACAGTTTGTACTTTATATCATATCTGCAGGTGGGTTGTCCATCACATGTTGTTTCCCAATGCAGCATTGTGCAAAAGTTTGAAGAATTGAAAAACACCTTTAAAACTTCCAACGTTGTATGTACACACGAGACATCTAAGGAGAAATAACACAAATATATTTTTTACTGCACTTCTACATATATCTGTTTCTACTTCTACATGCTGTCAGTTATTGTAAATCACAGGTGAAGCTTCCATGTGAACACATCTGTAAATAAAGCCAAGGTCACACCATGATAATGGATGACATCTGAAAGATAAGTTTGCAAACATTATACAAAAAGGCATATATTTAAAGGGATATTCTGTTATAGGAAGTTACTTCCTATCCATGTACATTGCCACTCTGTTCAAACAGGAACAAAAATATCCAATTCTGCCAGACAAGAGTCTTTTTGGTTGAACTCTCATTGATCAAGAACGTATTTCCTAAAACCTTTGGATATGCTACAACTTTTTTATATTTGGAATATATTCAGAACCATGAATGTGTATGTTATTAGATATTAGCAGATCTGGACGGTATACAAGGAAGGACATACCAAAAGTTCAACCTGTGTGCAAACTATTTTAGAGGAAAGGGCCCCTTACTGCCTATGCATTGAGCAGGGAGTTGGACACGATGACCATTGAGGTCTCTTCCAACTCTAACATTCTATGATTCTATGATGTCTGTTCCCAGCAGGTCATATACATCTCCTGAAGTCCCATATCAGGTACACTCGGATTAAGCAAGCAGTCATGGGCATTCTAAATCCATTTTCCATCACAAACTACTGTTGCTGGGGAATATTTGAGGTCTCCCATACATGTTAGATTCTTGGCTAGTCTCCTAAGATTCCTATAAACATTGTGAACATGGCGAAAATAATGTTTTATTTCATTTTTTTACTTTGTTATATTTTATATTTATTTAACATTTTCATAGAGAAAATAAAACAACAAAACAACATTAGTAAGCGAAAAAACAACACAAAAATTACAGCTACTTCCTATATTACCAATCATAAGTTAATACGGGAAAAAATGGGGCTAACGATTGTACCAATACCAGGGAAGGTGGAGTTACATGAACATTCCAACATATATATTCCAACAAAATTTAGCGTTTCCGTACGGTCGCCGCACACATCAAATCGCCGCATTCGGACGCATCTGCATACAACACATGTCTGTTGTGAGTTCATTTTCCCCTTCGTCACTGAGGTCTGGTGTACTCCCTATTCTGGTAAAGGAAGGTAATGAGCCTGATTATCAGGCACCTGAGTCTAATGAGGATGACTGGCTGAGTGGAGTCACGAACTGGATATAAGGCTGCCGACGCCCTTCTGCCCTGCGGGTGATTTCTCTGTGGACTTCTAGGACACCAGTCTGATTCCTGCTCCTCTAAAGCTAAGTTTTCTGTTTCGCCTGTTAGCTTTTTTGTTTTGTTTTTTTGTTTTCCTTGCTTTTCTGTATTCTGCCATTCCCTTCTGGGGTGAGCTGAATCTCCTTTTGCCTGTAGCTCTGTCTTCAGAATATTCCTGAGTACTGACATAGCTTTTTTGAAGCCCAGCGTCTTCAGGACCTTTTTCACTGACAGTCTGTTGGCTCTTATTTTCATAGGGTTTTTCACAGATTGCAGACAGCAGCCTTCCTGTCCTTTTCTATCTAAGTTAGCTTGGGCCCCGTCTTTGCTCAGTCTATCTTTCTGTCTGTGTTAGTATTTTCATCTTGCTTCACCGTCATTATATGTTGGGGGCTGCCTATTGCTTTGGGGTCTGCTCTGGGGCAGTTTAGATTTCCCCTTTCTTTCTTTAGGCCTATTTAATTCTCCGGCTGTGATCGAGGGGTCTAGGGCATCGTAGGAACCCCCCACAGCTACTGCTAGTTGTGTTGATAGGTTCAGGGGTCTGCAATCCGATAGCTGCCAACTTCTCTGGTTTTCTGGACTTAGCTAGCATTTCTGTTTTTGCCTCCCACGGTGACTCAATCATAACACATGTCCCTGGATACCTAATGTTAAAGATAGGTACGCAGGGAAATGCTGGACGCATGCGGCAGTAGACGGAGCATGGACGGAGCTTCACGGAGGAAGGAAAGAAGGAAATGGCTGCCTTCTGCAGCCCTGCTGAACGCTAGTGTGAAACTAGCCTAAGATACCCCTACAGTGAATTCCTCCCCAGTATCCTCCACACACTCAATATGATAACCCTACTGTACTCGACCCATCAACTCCCCCAGAAAAGTATGGAAACCTCAACACAGTATGATCACCCAACTATGACTTCCTCAGACACATCTCTCCACACTGTATAATACACCCACACAGCTCTCCACACAGGATGATGGACCCCATACAAACCTTCACACGTTATAATTGCTTGCATACAGTATAAAGGTTCACACATAGCAATCCAAATTTTATAGCCCCCCTCCATATAGTATAATGCACTCTGCATAATCCTCCATATAGTATACTGCAGTCCCCATAGTCCTCCATATAGTATACTGCACTCCCCATAGTCATCCATATAGTATACTGAACTCCCCATTGTCCTCTATATTGTATAACGTGCACCCCACAGTCCTTCAAATAGCATAATGCACCCTATAGATCTCTATATAGTGTAATGAACTCCCCAAAGTCCTCCACATAGTTTACTGTACTCCCTGTAGTCTTACATAGAGCATAATGCTCTCCCCATAGTCCTCCATACAGTATAATGCACTCCACATAGTCCTCCACATACTATCATGCACCCCATAGTCCTTCATACAGTATTATGGCTCCCACAATGTTGTCATTGATTTAAAAAAAGAAAAACATACAATACTCACCTCTTCTCCTCGTTCTCCTGCTGCTCTGGTCTCTGCAATGAGCATTCTGAAGCACCGTAGATCTCAGTGTAACGGGCGTGAAGACATCACTACATGGCGCCTGCTGCTCTGAGACGTCAGATGCCGATGAAGAATGATTGGAGAGGGAGCATTAGCTGATGCTTCCTCTTTCATCATTGCTTTCAACTATCGGACCAGTTGAACTTGCTATGACAGGTGACTACAGCACCAGGCCCCTCTGGCTCATGGGCCCCATAGCAGCCATGTGGCCTGCCGTCACTAGTGGCAATGCAGGGAGATCGTATCTCCCAGCTCTGCTGCAAAGTTTAACTGTGTCGGTACACTGCACATGAGTTGTAGCTGAGGATGCAGATCTTGTTGTGGTTTCATCACTCTGTGTCTGTGCGGGAAGCCACAATGTAGCCTCCTCATCTTCCTTCTCCTTCACTTCTTCTGCTGAGCTACTCAGCTGCATGCCTGTGGATTCACACCAAGTGGGATCTACAACCTCATCATCATCCTCTTGGTTCTTGTACACCTCACCCTGAGAATCAGCATCTTCCTGCCCTGATATCACGGTACGGTCAATATATGCCTCAGGATCACCTCCATCCCTGGGGGTTGAGGTGATGAGGGTCTGGATTCTGTTCAGATCCTACTTCTTCCGGCAACATATCCGAATGTAAAAGATTTTGGGCATTGGTGTAGGTGCTCTCCTCCTCTTGAGTCTGTGAATCTTTGGAACAAACCTCCGATGCCCATGGAATAGAATGTGTGAACAGCTCTGCAGACTCGACAATCTGTGGTGTCCCACAGATAGTTGGGCAGTTGGAGAGTTGAGACGTGGGGTAAAACAAGAGTAATTGTGGTGCCACCTTTGAGGACTGTACTGTGTGTGGTGTTAAAGGGAACCTGTGAGCAGGATTGTGCACAGTAACCTACAGTGTCAGGTCGATGCCGTTATACTGATTAAAATGATACCTGGGTTGATGAAATCATATTGTGGTTGTTGTTTAAGCTTTGTTTTCAGTTTTGAGTTAATGATATGCTCATGCTCCGGGGCATCCTGTGGAGGGGCTTTATGTGGTCTCTAATTAGCTATTCATAATGCAACTGCTGACAGGTCACTCAGTGATCCGCCCCATAGTTTACATAATAAGTATTATATATACGTATTGAAAAAAAAAACCTACTGCAGACAGGCAACAGCCGTGGCTTCTGCGCTGCAGCAAAATCGCAAATGTACTGTGTATATAATAAAATAAAATTCCTCCTCCAAGATGGCGCTGCCGGTACTTACGCAGTGGCAGCTATTGGCGGTCACCGGTAACTTCTACTGCGCAGGCTCCAGCGGCGCCATCCTGGAGGAGGATTTTTTTTCTCCAGCAAGATGGCACCGCCGGTGCCTGTGCAGTAGAGGCTATTGGATCACCGATAGCTGATACTGCGCAGGCGCAGGGGGCACCTTTATCATATGGATTTTTTTTTAGGAATATCAGGAAAACTTCAAACATATTAATTACAGTGGGAATGGAAAGTATTCAGACCCCTTTACATATTTCACTCTTTGTTTCATTGCAGCCATTTGGTAATTTCAAAAAAGTTCAATTTTTTTTCTCATTAATGTACACTCTGCACCCCATCTTGACTGAAAAAAAAACAGAAATGTAGACATTTTTGCAAGCCTATTAAAAAAGAAAATCTGAAATATCACATTGTCATAAGTATTCAGACCCTTTGCTCAGGCACTCATATTTAAGTCACATTGTCGTGATACTGCAGTGCAGTATAGCGCAACCTCCACCAGGGGGGTGCTGGTGAGGGAAGAGTCGTTGCACACACAGCGTAGCAACACTGAGCAGCAGCACAAGCACCACCAGTTGGCGAAAGAGTGGTCAGACGAGCCGAGTTAGAAACAGTCAGTAGCAGAAGCACCAGAAGTCATAGCACTACACGTGGTCAGAAAGAAGCAAGGGGATCAGCAATGGTTGGAAGCGGATACGACAATGACAAAAGACAGAAGCAGGTCCGAATGCAAGCCAAGTCAAAACCAGGGATTTAGAGACAGAGGGAATAAACAGACATGGGGCAAGTCAGGAAACAAAGCAGGTCAAATCAGGATATACCAGAGTCAGATACAGTTTCCCCATGCAATCGGACTACATGCTGCACAAACAACCTTGACAATGTTTCTGCTGAGGGTAATGCTGCCAAGGGAATGAAATGGGCCTGTTTTGAAAATCTATCCACCACCACCCAGATCACAGTATTGCCCCTGGAAGGTGGAAGGCCGGTAATGAAGTCCATGGAGAGATGAGTCCATGGCCTATCAGGAACCGGTAAAGGTATGAGTTCCCCAGCCGGCCGGTTATGCGAGCTTTTGAAACGAGCACACACCACAAGCAGAAATGAATTTCTCGACATCGGGCCTCAGTGAAGGCCACCAAAAAACCCTGGCTACTGCCTCTCTAGTGGCCGTGATACCGGGATGAGCACTCAGCCTAGACTCATGAAACTCCTGCAGAAGTCTAGGCCGCAATAAATCTGGAACAAACAATTTATCCCCTGGCCTGGTTGCCGGAGCTAGGAACTGAGCTCTTAAAATTTCTTGTTCCAATTCCGATGAGACCCCCGCCACTACCACCCCTGGGGGAAGAATGGAGGACGGCGGCTTGGGGAGAGACACCAGGTCAAAACTTCTGGACAGGGCATCTGCTTTAACATTTTTGGACCCCGGTCGAAAAGTAATGGAGAATTGAAATCGTGAAAAAAAAAGTGACCAACGGGCTTGTCTAGGAGTAAAGGGGGTTTTACACTAAGCGATATCGCTAGCAATATCGCTAAAACGTCACTGGTTTTGTGACGTTATAGCGATATTGCTAGCGATATCGCTATGTGTGATACTTACCAGCGACCGGCTCCCCCGCTGTCCATCGCTGATCGCGCGAGAATGCCCGGCTCCATTTCTCGTCGGGCGCTTCCTGCTGAGACTTCCTGCTGTGACGACGAGCGACGCTGGACGCGGGCGGGAGGACGCAGGATCGCTGTGTGTGAATGGTAAGTATCGTGCGCTGCGTCGCTGCTGCATCGCTGTGAGATCTTTCTGTATGAAAGCTCACTAGCGATCATTTAGCGATGCACCAGCGATCCTGACCGGGTCGGATCGCTGGTTGGATCGCTGGTGCATCGCTAAATGTAAAAGGGCCTTAAGTCTCTTAGCAGATTCAAGATATGCCAAATTTTTGTGATCCGTGATAACAGTGATAGGGTGAGCCGCCCCTTCCAAAAAGTGCCTCCATTCTTTGAATGCCAGCTTGACCGCAAGAAGTTCTCTATTGCCTACATCATAGTTTCTCTCAGCTGAAGAGAACTTCTTGGAGAAGAAGGCACAGGGTTTGAGATTAGTAAGGGTGGCCAAACCCTGGGATAGCACCTCCCCACCCCCACTTCAGAAGCATCCACCTCCACAAAGAATGGTTTGGACGGGTCTGGTTGGACCAACACCGGGGCGGACATGAAACATCTCTTAAGAGCTGAGAAGGACTCCTTAGCAAGTACAGACCAATGTTTTACATTAGCCCCCTACTGGGTAAGATCCGTGAGTGGTTTAACCACTTGTGAGAAACCTTTAACGAATCTCCGGTAATAGTTCGCAAATCCTAAGACGCGCTGGAGCCCCTTGAGGTCTCGAGGCTGAACCCAGTCAGCGATCGCCAGCACCTTCTTAGGATCCATACGAAACCCTTCACAAGACAAAATCAGCCCCAAAAAAGACAGTTCCTGTACGAAAAATGAACACTTTTCCAATTTAACAAACAATTGGTTCTCCCTGAGTCTCTGGAGAACTGTCCGTAGGTGTTGCAAGTGAGACTGACTGTCCGGGGAATACACCAAAATGTCATCCAAATAAATGTTAACAAAACGGCCTATCAGGTCAGAAAACACAACATTGATGAAGTTCTGGAAGATAGCGGGTGCATTAGTTAACCCAAACAGCATTTCCAGGTTTTCAAAGAGTCCTTCAGATGTGAGGAACGCAGTTTTCCACTCATCCCCTTCCGGAACCCTTATCAGATTGTAGGTCCCCCGGAGATCGAACTTGGAGAACCATTGGGCCCCAGCTAGCTGGTTACATAAGTCTGGGATGAGGGGCAGCGGGTAAGTGTTCCTAACCGTTATCTTGTTAAGTTCCCAAAAGTCGAGGCATGGCCGCAAACCACCATCTTTCTTCTTCACAAAGAAGAATCCTGCTGCCATGGGTGACACAGAAGGCCTGATATGCCCTTGGCGGAGACCCTCAGCTATGTACTCCTTCATAGCTTGGCGCTCAGGCCCGGACAAATTGAACAATCGAGCCTTAGGTAACTTGGCTCCGGGTACTAACTCAATGGCACAATCGTAGGGTCTATGTGGTGGCAGCGCCTCAGCCTCACTTTTGGAAAAAACGTCTTCGAAATCCTTCAGGTACTCCGGAATACCTTCCAGACCGACAGACGACACAGATACGGATTTAACAGAGTTAGCAAGAGGTCTTAGGTTACAACATTTATCCTTGCATCCCCATTGAGTGATCTCCCCTGTCACCCAATCAATGGTGGGATTATGGCGTTGAAGCCAAGGCATATCCAGTACCAGTCCTGCAGGCAAGTTATCTAACACAAGACAGCTTAATTTTTCCACATGAGTGGGACCCACTTTTAGAGAAAAAAGTTCAGACCTGAAACAGATACCGTCCTGGGTAAGAGGGGACAAGTCAATTGCCACAAGTTTAATAGGACCTGAAGCCTGACTGTCCCTATCTTATTAAGAGTCATAATTCGGGTATCAATCAGGTTCACAGCAGAACCACAGTCAACAAAAGCAGTAGTCTGAACCGGACCATTACCAAGTTCCAGTTTCACCTGAAGCACCATTTTTGCACGTGAGGAAAATTGTACCTGAAGGTCTGGGTAGCCTCTTTGACTACTGCCCAGACCTAGTCAATTCCCGCCATCTTGGAGGATGATGGACAGGAGGGGCAGTCCTTTTTCCAGTGTTCAGATTCCCCACAATAGAAGCACAACTGCTTCTCCCGACGGCGTTTTCTTTCCTTCTCCTCACAGGTGACAGCGCTCACCTCCATAGCCAGAGGAAGAGTCCGGGTCTCACCTCCACTGGAGAATAATGGTGTTTCAAGTTGCATAAGACCTCTTGCCCGCAGTCTGCGATCCATGCGAACCGCTTGAGTCATGGCATCCTCCAGGGAGTCAGGTGGAGGATGGAGTGCCAGGGCATCCTTCAGACATTCACACAGGCCTCTACGGAACAGTCCCCGAAGGGCGGCATCACTCCAAGAAATCTCAGCTGTCCAACCTCTAAATTCAGAACAGAACCACTCAGCCGAGTGCTTCCCCTGACAGACAGTCATCACCTTGTCCTCAGCCAAACGCACTCTATCGGGCTCATCGTAAATAAGCCCTAAGGCCTCCAAAAACGCATCCACAGTCATTCTCTCCAGGGCAGAAGAGGAAAGAGAAAATTCCCAGGCTTGTGGGGCCCCCCTAAGCAGAGACATAACCACCCCCACCCTCTGTTTCTCATCCCCAGAGGAGCAGGGTCTCAAGGAGAAAAAGAGCTTACAGCCCTAAATTCATTTTTTTTTACCAGCAAACGTATCTGGCAACTTAACCGGAGATTCGGGTGGGACTAAAATGACATCTCTATTCCCCACCTGCTGAAAGCCTGCGGAAAGCACCCCCTGAACCGAGTCCGCAACCTGCCATTGGGACTGGGCCAGAGCTTGGTGTTCCAAAATTAGCTTCTGCAGTGACTGAGTCAAGCATTTCACCTGCTCAGATAAAGCATGCTTTGAGTCCATGCTGCAGCAATGAGGAGAGAAAAAAAAAAGTTCACGGTCAGTTATAATGTCAGGAACATAGCACTGCACTTGCTCACCGAACCAGTGCGCGTGTTCTGAGTAAGACAAACTGTGCTCAGCGATACCTGTGGAGCGGGCAGCAGCAGAGAAGGTGCATGCTTCAAACCAGCAGGACCTAAAGCATGTGACTGCTGGGGGCGTGGCCTAAACCTCAGAGAGCTAGGAGCTGCAGGAAAACTCCTAGCAGGGTAACTACGGGACAAAGTTACCAAGGGGCATAGACAGGCTGGGGTCAAAGCACAAGATAGCACGACAAAACCAGAGGATAGACAGAACGGGGAGTCAGGACATAGCCAATGAGTCATACCCTGAGATAGCTGCGAAGTACAAGAGAGGCGAGCAAAGAATAGTCATGACACAGGCAAGGAGTCATACACAGAGAGGGTAGAGCAGTACAGAATCAACAGGCAAACTCACAACGGGGGACAGAACCGGGTCAGAACTATATAAGCAAGCTAGAAGACAACGAACAGGCACAGGTACACAGGGGTCAACACACTCGGCCAAAGGCAAAAGTATAACTGACGGGGATTGGAGATTCCAAGGGCTACAAGAAGCTCTCCCTGAACCAAAGAGAGGCCACAATAATTAACCCCAGGCGTGCAGGTCAAAGCCTGCACTGGGCTCAAGACATTAACCCCTAACGTGCAGGTCAAAACCTGCACTGAGATCATGACAGGGACCACCAGAAGTCTTCCTAGACCTGGCCGTCCAGCCAAACTGAGCAATCGTGGGAGAAAAGCCGTGGTGAGAGAGGTAAAGAAGAACACCAAGTTCACTGTGGCTGAGCTCCACAGATGGATTAGGGAGATGGGAGAAAGTTCCACAAAGTCAACTATCACTGCAGCCCTCCGCCAGTCGGGTCTTTATGGCTTAGTGTCCTGACAGAAGCCTCTCCTCAGCACCAGACATATGAAAGCCCACATAGAGTTTGCTAAAAAACACATGAAAAACTCCCAGACTATGAAAAATAAGATTCTTTTGGTCTGATGAGGCGATGATAGAACTTTTTGGTGATAATTCTAAGTGGTATGTGTGGACAAAACCAGGCACTGCTTATCACCTGCCCAATACAATCTCAACAGTGAAACATGATGGTGGCAGCATCATGCTATGGGGTTGTCTTTCAGCTGCAGGGACAGGACGACTGGTTGCAATTGAGGGAAACATGAATGCGGCCAAGTACAGAGATATCCTGGATGAAAACCTCTTAGGCCTGTTTCACACTTCAGTTTTTTGGCGTCAGTCAAAATCCGCCAATTTCCGAAAAAAACGGATCCGCCAAAAAAGGGGCATATCAGTTTTTTTCCCCCATAGACTTACATTAGTGGCGGATCTTGACTGACGGTTTTACCGTCTCCCGGGCGGATGAGACGGACTCTGCAACGTTTTTTTTTTGTTGACGGTCCGCTATTTTGAACTACGCATGCCCGGAAGCTTTGCTCTGGGAACATTTTTAACCCTGAATGCCGGTCCGGGATCGGGAAAAATTCTCATTCTCTCTCTCTCTCTCCTTTTTTCCAGGCAGAGGTTCCTTTAAAATTCAGCCTTCGCCGGATCCGTCAAAACAACGGTCCGGTGGTACACGTTGGTGTGAAAACGGAGACAGATCCGTTTTCCGCCATTTTCACAGATTGCAACTGACATCAAAAAACATATGTGTGAAACAGGCCTTACAGAGTTCTCTGGACCTCAGACTTGGCCGAAGGTTCACCTTCCAACAAGGCATTGACCCTAAGCAAACAACTAAACTAACAAAGGAGTGGCTTCAGAACAACAATGTGACCATTCTTGACTAGTCCAGCTAGAGCCCTGACCTAAACCCAATTGAACATGAAAATGGCTGTCCACCAACGTTCACCATCCAACCTGACGGAACTGGAGAGGATCTGCAAGGAAGAATGGCATAGGATCCCCAAATCCAGGTGTGAAAAACTTGTTGCACCATTCCCAAGAAGACTCATACCTGTACTAGCTCAAAAGGGTGCTTCTACTCAATACTGAGCAAAGGGTCTGAATAATTACAACCATGTGATATTTCAGGTTTTCTTTTTTAATAAATTTGCAAAAATTTCTGCATTTCTGTTTTTTTTCAGTCAATATGGGGTGCAGAGTGTACATTAATGAGATAAAAAATTAACTTTTTTTGAATTTACCAAATGGCTGCAATGAAACAAGGAGTGAAAAATTTAAATGGGTTTTAATACTTTCCATACCCACTGTATATACACAGTACATATGAGACTATGCGCAGGTGCCACAGCTGGTACCTGCCTGAAGAAGGGTTATTTTTTCAATATGTATATATGATATTGAGTATTTAAACTAGGGGGCAGGTCACTTAGGGATCAGTGACCTGTCAGCAGTCTTCATTATGAATAGCTAATCAGAGCACCACATGAAGACCCCCCCAAAACCCGCCCCAAAGCACAAGCATATCATTAACTGAAAAATGAACATTGATTAAACAACAACCACAAGATGGATTTCATCAACCAAGGTATCATTTTAATCAGTATAACAGTGCTGATTTAACAGTGTTTGTAGGCTATTGTGCTCAATCATGCTGACAGGTTCCCTTAAAGGTGGAAGAAGAGGAGGTGTGGCCACTTTATGCAGCGCTTGCCATCCACTGTAGCACATGCTCTTTCTGGACCTCATCTACAAGGCATAGATGAGGGTATCCCACAAGCTCACTGCCTTAGGGTAACCCTGGACCCTGATCTCTCCTTCAAAACACATATCCATGCCCTTTCCACTTCCTGCCAACTACAACTCAAAAATATTTAATGGATCCGTACATTCCTTAATCAAGAATCTGCAAAAACCTTAGTTCATGCATTCTGCATCTCCCGATTCGACTACTGCAACCTCCTGCTTTGTGGCCTCCCCTCTAACAGTCTCGCTCCCCTCCAATCTATCCTAAACTCTGCTGTCCAACTAATCCACCTATCCCCCTGCTATTCCCGGCCTCTCCTCTCTGTCAATCCATGCAATAGCTCCCCATTACCCAGAGATTCTAGTTCAAAACCCTAACCATGGCATACAAAGACATCCACAACCTGTCTACTCCATACATCTGTGACCTAGCCTCCAGGTACATACCTGCATGCAATCTTCAACCATCACAAGAGCTTCTTCTCTACTCTTCTCTTATCTCCTATTCCCACAATCGCAGACAAGATTTCTCCAGTAGATCCCCTCTACTCTCAAACTGCCTACCCCAACATATTAGACTCTTGCCTACCATGGAAACCTTCAAAAGGAACCTGAAGAGCTACCTCTTCCCACAAGCCTACAATCTACTGTAGCCATCCTTCCACCATATTGCTGCAAGACCAGTTTTACCCTCACCTACTGTATCCTCACCAATCCATTGTAGACTGTATGCCCTTATGGCCAGGGTCCTCTCTCCTCCAGTACCAGTCCGTGACTTGCATTGTTCAAGATTTTTATACTTGTTTTTGTTGTGTATACCCCTCTTCACATGTAAAGCGCCATGGAATAAATGGCGCTATAACGCTAAATAATAATAATCATACAGTTGCGTACCTGCTATAGAAAGGGAGTCTAGTAGCACATCCAGTAACAGAAGTTGTCAAAATGCTGCAAAATTATACTATTTCTACTCTGCGGAATTTGATGCCACTTTAGTGATGTGTGGCAATAATTTTTGGAAACGTCTGGGCTCCAATATGTATCTACTTCATGTGTGTTGTTTGAATTTGGCATGCTCTCAGAGCACCAGAAGTAAACACTTGTCACTCATCCACCTGTTAATGATCAATGTTTAAGCTAGAAATGCTGGTCTAAGCCCTGTCCCATGCATCCATGCCGTACCATTATGCTATTTGTACTCTGGGTCAATTGATGCCACTTTTCCTGGTGTCTGCCCCTAAGTTGAGCGGTTTTGGCAGCTTTTTGGCCCCTCTGAAGGTGTTGTCTACATATTTAGTTTTGCCTCCCATTAAATTCAATGGGGTTTAGATACGTTCACTGAACTGTTCGGCGAACATCAGGACATTCACTGAACCAAACCGAACCTTGAAAGGTTTGCTCATCTCTACACAGGACTTGTTTCCAAAATGCATCAGGCTTGTTTATATGTTCTTTTTCATACTTCTGAATCTGAATTTTATGGTGAAGATGCAGGAGTAGCTTTCTTCTGATGACTCTTCCGTGAAGGCCGTATTTGTGCAGGTGTCTCTGAACAATAGAACAATGTATCACAACTCCACAGTCTGCTAAAGCTTTCTGAAGTGCTTTTGCAGTCAAGCATGGGTTCAGATTTGCCTAGCTAGCAATTCAGCTCTCACTGAAATTCTGTTTGGTTTTCCAGACATTATCTTGACCTCCACTTTTCCTGTTAACTGCCATTTTTTA
Source organism: Dendrobates tinctorius (assembly GCF_039654945.1). Lineage (NCBI taxonomy): Eukaryota > Metazoa > Chordata > Amphibia > Anura > Dendrobatidae > Dendrobates > Dendrobates tinctorius. The sequence goes on from NW_027361714.1 coordinate 48,462,528, forward strand.
ATTACATTACGAAATGAGGAGTGGGCAACTTGAAAATGCTTTACTATCTTTTTACTATAGGATCCTTCTACTGCTTTGTGGGCCTCCACCATTTTCAATTTTTAGATGCCAGGCAGCTGCTTAGAAGAACCTATGGTTGCTGTTTTATGGCACAAGGTTAAAGGAGGCTGGCTTTTTATAAAGCTGGAAAATTTGCATCATCAGTCCTTTCCTAATGATGATGGGGAACAAGCCATAACCCTAACAGGTTAATTAAGGTCTGAAACCTTGGTCAAAGTTAACTGAGCATACAAATCTCCAAGGGTGCCCCAATTTTTGCATGTGAGCAGTTCTGTTACATATAGGCGATCTGATCATAACCTGTATGTGGCAAAGCTGATCGTATTATGGCAGGTTCTAGTCTCCCGTGGAGACTATTAATGAATCCAAAGGGAGTTTGTAGCTATATTCCGCGCTGCCGCTTTAGACAAATTCCAGGAGAATGCTGTATGATTGCAGTGGTTTTATTCTACGCGTTTCAGGGGTCTCATGCCCCCTTCATCAGGTGGTATTTCCTGATGAAGGGGGCATGAGACCCCTGAAACGCGTAGAATAAAACCACTGCAATCATACAGCATTCTCCTGGAATTTGTCTAAAGCGGCAGCGCGGAATATAGCTACAAACTCCCTTTGGATTCATCATTTCTTTGGTCACTGAAGACCTGTGGATCTGCAGCAGCCGCTACCTACACGCTCTTATCTCATCCTAACCAGGTGAGCATATTTCATGATATACTGTCTTTTGTAACGTGGATAAGACCCTATTGCGCTTTTTTGTCTCCCCCTTTTTTTGCAATAGTGGAGACTATTAAAGCATGCCAAAAGTAAAAAAAAGAAAAGAAAAAAATTTTTACATATTAAAAAAATAAAAAAATCTAAAAGTTCAAATAACCCTCCTTTCACCCCATTCAAAATAAAACAATAAAAAAAAATCAAACATACACATATTTGGTATCACCATGTTCAGAATTGCCTGATCTATCAATATAAAAAAATAATTAACCGGATCACTAAACGATTTAGTGAGAAAAAAGTCAAAACGCCAGAATTAGGTTTTTTTTTGGTCACCGCAACATTGCATTAAAATGCAATAACGTGTGATCAAACGTTTGTATCTGCACCTAAATGGTATCAATAAAAAAGTCAGCTCGGCGCGCAAAATATAAGCCCTCACCCAACCCGAGATAATGAAAGATGGAGACGCTACTGGTATCTGAATGTGATGCAATTTTTTTTTTTTTTTTTACAAACTGTGGAATTGTTTTTCACCACTTAAATAAAAAAGATCCTAGACATGTTTGGTGTCTGTGAACTTGTAATGACCTGGAGAATTATAATGGCAGGTCAGTTTTGGCATTTAGTGAACATGTTAAAAAAAAAAACACAAAAAACAACTGTGGGGTTGCACATTTTTTGCAATTTCACCACGCTTGGAATTTTTTTCCCATTTTTGAGTACACGACATGGTAAAACTGATTGTGTTGTTCAAAAGTACAACTCGTTCTGCAAAAAACAAGCCCCCACATGGCCATTTTGATCATAAATTAAAAAAGTAATGGCTCTGGGAAGAAGGGGAGCAAAAAATGAAAATGCAAAACCAAAAATACCTCTGGTCGTTAAGGGGTTAAAATACCATTTACAGTTTCCTGTGTTACGGAATTGCAATGTATCCATGAAAAATAGATGCTATAGTGTGGCTCCCTTTAGCATCCGATTTTCTTTTTGCGCACCCATACAATTGAATGAACGAGTTTCATCCAATACATGGTAGAAACTATTGCTTGCTGCAATTTTTTCCACACTCAGATTTGGTCAGTGAAAAAAAATTGCACATGGGCACTGCCCCATTGAATAATATTGGTCCGAGTGCATAAAAATACACGTGTGTGAACCTGCTCATACTAAATCAGAAGGAAAGTCTTTGCTAGAGGATTATTTCATTTATGACTCAACGATTATTTTGACACTATCACTCACTGATCAGGCAGGTACAGAGGGACGGCTCAAACTAACTCCCAATAAATAACTTTAAAAAGCAGAGTAGAAGAAAATATCTTTTTTCAGCAAAAAAATATGAAAAGGCATAGATAAATAAAAAATAATACTTACATAAACAGCTCCACATGCACAGTTTCAGGAGCAGAACCATCTTGTTTGTAGGTGAATTTTGCTCTCAGGTGCTTTGCATGACAATTTCACTTCTCTCTCAGTTAGCATAGGAAAATAACTTCTCCATTTTAGCAACGGAGATCACGTTCTCTTATCTTTCCTTTATTATTATATGGGCAGGTCATCCCTCTATGAAGCTACATTTGCTTTCTAGAATGACAAACTACAAGTTCAGCGTTTTCAAATTTTATACTTTGAGTAATAATTAAAGGGGTTGTCCACTCTATCTTTATTCAAACAAATGTGTTAGGTACACGATTAATAAAATATAGGTATTATAGGTTCTTCTCAGACTACACAGCTCACCTGTCCACAATCTCCTGTCCACAAAATGGTTGCTGGTGGAGGAACATATGACCAGACCTGTTCATGTAAAATGAGAAAGCTGGCTTTGAATTCGAAGATACTGATAGACAAGTCTGTTTACATGGTCGTCTACCAGCAGTCATGTTGTGGAAGGAAAAACAGTGCAGAATGTGAGGAAGGCTGCACTAACAAATTCAGGATAAACCCTTCAATACCTAACACAACCTTGGGAACACCAAACACAACCTTATTCCTTCATCGCCATTTTAAAACTGTCATCAATACTAAGGTAATAGCGCCCCCCCAAAAGACCTGACTCTGATGTCACTATTTAAGGGACAAACCGTTCATGGGATGCAGTGAGTAACTGGAGACAGAGAAGGGGTTAACAAGGATTCACTGAACAAGAAATAACACGTAGTACTCCATGCAGGGAGGTAAAGACAATCACAAAAAGAATATACAAGAACAAGACAACTTATCGGTTATAGTTCTGACTGGGGAAAGGCTGTAAAATCTCCCGGCGGCGTCTCAACTGATGTACAAAGTCTCTGGCTCTGCTACAGAGATACTAGTAGCACTGCTGCCCCACAGTACTGATGGATTCAGTTCTTCTTGACTTGGATGCGCCGGAATGTGAAAACAGTCCTTTATGTGGATTCCTCAGAAATGGCGCCGGGCACGGGTCGTGAGTACGTGTACAGGCCGCAACAGACCATGGTCTTTTGGAGTAGTCTCTAAGCAGTTTGTCCTGTATCTCAGGTAGAACCAGGGTATCCAACCGTGCGGGAACAGATGGTAACTTAATAGCATCATGAGAAGTCTTAAGATCAGCACCCTGAGGTATGGGAATAGTGGAGTTGTCAGTGCAAGCAGTGGAGAAGGAGTCAACCGTCTCCTGTTGCCTTCCTGCCAAGTCTGACCCGTTCCCACGCTCAGGTCTCCTAATATACTCTGCGCCCCCTGCTACCTGACAGAAAGGTCTCTCCCTTTCAGTGGAAACCTCCCCCGCCAACAGAGATGACAGCCCCTATAGTTCCGGCCTTAAAGGGCACCCACACCGCCGACTCCGTCTCAACTCATCTTCTTACAAATATACCACTAATAAACCATCCTGATGTCAATATACCACTTTTACTTCATATGGATAACTCTGCGATTGGTGTAGGAGTAGTTCTCTCATAAAATTCCTCTGGAGCAAAATGTCATCTCAAGAAGTAGATGTAGATGAGACAGAGTTTTCAACAAGTGATGTTGTTAAGTCAACAAGTCTGGAGGACCAGAGTGTGGAAGTGGAAGATGAGGTGGTGGACAATGAAGTCACTGACTCAAACTGGGAAGGTGCCATGCAGAGCAAGGAGAGCAGCACAGAGGCAAAGGGATCCGCAGCACGAAACAGGCAGGAAGAGACATGGGCAGGCAACTATTCACCAGAGCACCCACACGCGACAACTTTCCAGACCAGGGGTTAGGTGTTCCCTAGTTTGGCGCTGTTTTAAAGAAAATGCGGACAATAAAAGAATGGTCATTTTCATCCTGTGCTGTATGAATATTAGCAGGAACCTGACCACTCACAGACTGACCACCACAGCACGTCATCAGAGCACCCAACCAGATGGGTCAAATGCCTTGGTCAACAACACAATCAGTGTCTGTGGGTGACATTGATGCCTGTTTCCCTGTGCTATGTGCTTGCCAATCCCCTTTTCTGGACACAGACACGGATACCTCCACTCCATACCACTCATTGCACAGTCGCAACCACCATCAGCAACCACATAAAAATTCTTTGTCCCAGCCCAGCATTCAGCTGTCCCTAATCTAGGTGTTAAAACACAAATGGAAATATCTAGCCACCCACCCACAGCTCCAAACACTCCAAACAGGCATATTTCCAGACTGCTTACCCTGAAAATGTTGCAGTTCAGGCTTGTTGAGATTGAGGCTTTCCGCAATCTCATGGCGACAGCAGTCCTTCATTATTCCATCCTAAGTCGCCGCTATTTTTCCCAATGTACCATCCTCGCCTTACGCCAGCACGTGTCCCATAACGTTACCCATGCTGTGACCAACACAGTTACTGGGAAAGTCCACTTATCGTCCAACATGTGGACAAGTGTTTTTGGCCAGGGACGCTACATTTTCTTGACAGCTCACTGGGTGAATCTGGTGGAGACCGTGACAGTCAGAACCTGGGATGGCACACATGCTACTAATGTCGAGGATTGTGGGCCCTAGTTCCATCAGGGTTTCCTCCACCTTGTACACCAGTTCCTGCACCACCTCCTTCTCTTCATCCTCCATCTCCAAATTGTCATCTTGGAGCACATAGTCCATATCAGTCGAAGCTGGAAGTTCTGCAGCACTGCCTTGGTGAAACGTCAACAGACGGCTGAAACCAATTTGTTTAGGTCACAAACAGCACACCACTGCAGAGTTATGGAAAGATATAACAGAGCAGACAGATCTGTGGCTCTTGCCACTGAACCTACAACCAGACATGGTCATGTGTGATAATGGCTGTAACCTTTTGGCGGTTCTGAAGCTTGGCAAGCTCACACATGTACCATGCATGGCCAACGTGCTCAACTTAGTGGTTCATCGGTTTCTAAAGACCTATCCAGATTTGCCTGAGCCACTTGTGAAGGTATGCCGCTTGTGGGCTCATCTCCGCAAGACAGCTACAGGTGCTGCCGGTGTGGCAGTGCTGCAGCAGCGTTTTCAAGTGCTATCTCACCAACAGTTGTGCGATGTGACTACGCGGTCTCTCCACATTACAGTGAGGAAAATAAGTAATTGATACACTGACATTTGCAAGTTTTCCCACCTACACAGAATGGAGATGGCTGTAATTTTTAATGTAGGTATACTTACACTGTGAGAGACCATAATCTAAAAATAAAAAACAGAAAATCACATTGTATTATTTCTACATTATTAAATTGCATTTTATTGAATGAAATAAGTATTTGGTCACCTACCAACCAGCAAGATTTCTCAGACCTGTTAGTTTTTCTTTAATAATCCTCCTACTCTGCTCTCATTACCTGTATAAAAGACACCTGCCCACACACTCAATCACAATCCAACCTCCTCTCCACCATGGCCAAGACTGAAAAGCTGTCTAAAGGCACCAGGGACAAAAAAATTGTAGACCTGCACAAGGCTGGGGTGGGCTACAGACAATAGGCAAGCAGCTTGGTGAGAAGGCAACACCTGTTTATTAGAAAAAGGAAGAAACATAAGATGATTGTCAATCTTCCTTGGTATGGGGTTCCATGCTAGACCTTGCCTCATGGGGTAAGGATGACTCTGAGAAATGTCATGAATCAGCCCTGAACTACACGGGAAGACCTAGTCAATGACCTGATGATAGCTGGGACCACAGTCTCAAACATTACCATTAGAAACATACCACACTCTCATGGATTAAAATCCTGCAGGGCACTCAAGGTCCCCCTGCTCACACCAGCACACATCCAGGCCCATTTGAAGTTCATCAATAACCATCTGAATGATCCAGAGAAGGCTTGGGAGAAGGTCATGTGGTCAGATGTGACCAAAATAGAACTTTTTGGTATCAACTCCACTCGCCATGTTCAGAGGAAGAACAAGGATGTGTACAACCCGAAGAACACCCTTCCAACCATGAAACATGGTCTGGAAAACATCATACTTTGGGGGTGCTTTTCTGTAAAGGGGACAGGACCACTGCCCCATATTGAAGATAAGATGGATGGGGTCATGTTTAGAGAGATTTTGGCCAACAACCTCCTTCCCTCAGTAACAGCATTGAACATAGGTCATGGCTGGGTCTCTCAGCATGACAATGACCTGAAACACACAGCATTTCAAAGTCCTAGAGTGGCCTAGTTTCAAGAGGGAGTCAAGTCCTCCTGGGGGGTATAGAGTTAGAAGGTCACTACGTATTGTGAATTGCAGATTTTCCATTTAGCCTGTGTGTTTGTGTTTCATATTAAATGGATTTTGCTTCCTGTGGTGCTTAACAGGTTAACAACCCTTTCTTTGCTGGTTAGAAACTTGCAGCTCCCTCTCACAGCTGTTCCTGATCTGGTATTTTCCTCTTGCTATAAAATCTGGCCAGACCTTCCCTTCCTCGCCAGTAAAAGTTTTATTTCTTTGCTCCTTGGAGTTGCTGTGCTGAGTTGGAGGTTGTTGTTGCAGCTGGAGATTGTTATATGCTGTTTTTGGGTCTATGCTTTACTCATTGTTCTATTTCCATTTGGTTAGCACATTTCCATCTTTCCCTATATACCTCTCTATCTTTGGGTGAGTGTTTTTGTCCATTAGTTGCTTTCTGTTATCCCTGATTGTCTTATGTGTTTACACGCTAGCATTTCTGTAGCATGGCTCCTGGGGAGGGGGAGGGTACAGCTTAGGGTATAACAGGAGAAAAGTAACTATACAACCCAAGGAGCTTATCTAGATGTGTGGTGAGCACTTTGAACCCCCAAGTGTTTCACAGAAGTTTATAATGTAGAGCTGTGAAAATTAAAAAATCATATTTTTTCCACAAAAATGATCTTTTTGCCCCAAAATGTTTATTTTCACATGGCTATCAGGAGAAATTAGACCCCCAAAGTTGTTGTGCAATTTGTCCTGAGTATGCTGATATCCCATATGTGGGGGTAAACCACTGTGATCGCCTTACTGCGATCTTTGGGAGGTAGAATGATCAAATCCACATAAGGTGAAGAATTGGTCTTATTTTTTATGTCGTTCCTCGTGCGGTATTAGTGATTAGGTGGCTTTATTTTTCAGGTCGGTGCGATTACTGCGATACCAGATTTATTCCTTTTTCATGTTTAGCTTCTGTCACACACTAAAAGATGCTTTTTTTTGAAAAAATTTTTGTAAGAAATTTTTGCATCGCCGTATTTTGAGAGCTATAATTTTTCCATATTTTGGCCCACAGAGTCATGTGTGGGCTTGTTTTTTGCGGGACGAGCTGACATTTTTATTGGTACCATTTTCGGGCAAACATTTTTTGATTGCTTAGTATTCCAATTTTTGTGGAGGCAGATTGAACAAAAACCAGCAATTCAGGAATTGTTTTTTCTTTTCCCCTCCTTTCCGTGTGTGGTAAAATTGGTAAGGCAGCTTTATTCTTTGGGTCACTACGATTACAACGGTACCTCATTTATATTTTTTTATGTTTTGGCATTTTTTAACCCCTTCCTGACATCCGACGTACTATCCCGTCCATGGGACCCGGGCCCCTATGCCCATGGACGGGATAGTACGTCTACCGCGATCAGCGGCGCCCACGTGGTGAGCGCCGCTGATCGCGGCCGGGTGTCAGCTGATTATCACAGCTGACACCCGGCACAATGTGTCAGGGGTGGTCACGGACCGCCCCCGACACGTTAACCCCTTGCACACCGCGATCAAACATGATCGCGGTGTACCAGGAGTTAAAGGGAAGCATCGGCAGGGAGGGGGCTCCCTCCGTGCTTCCCTGAGCCCCCCACGGCAGCGCAATGTGCAGCGCTGCTGTGGGGGGCTCCTTTCCTGCAGGCCCTCGAATACAAGATGGCGACGGGGGCCTTCGGGGGCCTGCAGGAAGCTGGCTTCCTCAGTGCCTGCAAAGCGCAGGCATGAGGAAGCCTTCTGCACTGCCTGTGACAGATCGCTGATCTGTCACAGTGATCTGTGATGTGACAGATCAGCGATCTGTCACAGGACAGTGATGTCCCACCTGGGACTATTTAATAAGGTTAAAAAAAAAAAAAAAAAGTGTTAAAATAATTTAAAAAAAATCGCCAAATAAATTAGAAAAAAAAAAAAATATTCCCCTAAATAAATCCATTTTTTGGAAATAAAAAAAAAACAATAAAAGTACACATATTAGGTATTGCCGCATCCGTAACGACCCGCCCTATAAAACTGTCCCATTAGTTAACCCCTTTAGCGAACCCCTTAATTAATAAAAATAAAAAACAAAGCAAAAAATAATGATTTATTATCATACCGCCAAACAAAAAGTGTAATAACGCGCGATCAAAAAGACGCATATAAATATCCATGGTACCGCTGAAAACGTCATCTTGTCCCGGAAAAAACGAGCTGCCACACAGCATCATCAGCGAAAAAATTAAAAAGTTATAGCTCGCAGAATAAAGCGAAGCAAAAATAATTATTTTTTATATAAAATAGTTTTCATTGCATAAAACCGACAAAACATAAAAAAACGACCTAAATGAGGTATCGCTGTAACCGTACTGACCCGAAGAATAAAACCGCTTTATCAATTTTACCGCACGTGGAATGGTGTAAACGCACCCCCCCAAAAGAAATTCATGAAACGCTGGTTTTTGTTCATTCTGCGTCCCAAAAATCGGAATAAAAAGCGATCAAAAAATGTCACGTGCCCAAAAATGGTACCAATAAAAACGTCAACTCGTCCCGCAAAAAATAAGACCTCACATGACTCGGTGGGTCAAAATATGGAAAAATTATAGCTCTCAATATGTGGTGATGCAAAAACTATTTTTACAATAAAAAGCGTCTTTTAGCGTGCGACAGCTGCCAAACATAAAAACCGCCATAAATAGTAAATCAAACCCCCCGTTATCACCCCCTTAGTTAGGGAAAAATAATAAAATTAAAAAAATGTATTTATTTCCATTTTTCCATTAGGGTTAGGGTTAGGGCTAGGGTTAGGGTAGGGTTAGGGTTAGGGCTAGGGTTAGGGTTAGGGCTAGGGTTAGGGCTGAGATTAGGGTTAGGGGTGTGTTGGGGTTCGGGTTGGAGTTAGAATTGGGGGTTTCCACTGTTTGGGCACATCAGGGGCTCTCCAAATGCAACATGGCGTCTGATCTCAATTCCAGCCAATTGAGTGCTCCAAGTCAAATGGTGCTCCTTCCCTTCCAAGCTCTGCCATGCGCCCAAACAGTCTTTTACCCCCACATGTAGGGTATCAGCCTACTCAGGACAAATTGCAAAACAATTTTTGGGGTCCAATTTCTCCTGTTACCCTTAGGAAAATAAAAAATTAGGGGCAAAAATATCATTTTTGTGGAAAAAAATGATTTTTTTATTTTCACGTCCGAGCGTTATAAACTTCTGTGAAGCACTTGGGGGTTCAAAGTGCTCACCACACATCTAGATAAGTTCCGTGGGGGGTCTAGTGTCCAAAATGGGGTCACTTGTGGGGAGTTTCAATAGTTTAGGTACATCAGGGGCTCTCCAAACGCACATGACACCCGCAGACCATTCCATTAAAGTCTGCATTCCAAAACGTCACTGCTTCCCTTCCGAGCCCCGACGTGTGTCCATACAGTAGTTTTCTTCCACATATGGGGTGTCAGCGTACTCATGACAAATTGAAAAAAAAATTTTGGGGTCAAATTTCTCCTGTTACCCTTGGGAAAATGAAAAAATTGGGGACTCATTGACCATGTTTGTGGAAAAAATACGATTTTTTTATTTTCATGCCCAGGCATTATAAACTTCTGTGAAGCCCTTGGGGGTTCAAAGTGCTCACCACACATCTAGATAAGTTCCTTAGGGGGTCTCGTTTCCAAAATGGGGTCATTTGTGGGGGGTTTCCACTGTTTAGGTACATTAGGGGCTCACCAAAGGCAACATGACACCCGCAGACCATTCCATCAAAGTCTGCATTCCAAAACATCACTACTTCCCTTCCAAGCCCCGACGTGTGCCCATACAGTAGTTTTCTCCCACATATGGGGTATCAGCGTACTCAGGACAAATTGGACAACAACTTTTGGGGTTCAATTTCTCCTGTTACCCTTGGGAAAATAAAAAAATTGGGGACTAATTGATCATGTTTGTGGAAAAAATACGATTTTTTTATTTTCATGCCCTGGCATTATAAACTTCTGTGAAGCCCTTGGGGGTTCAAAGTGCTCACCTCACATCTAGATAAGTTCCTTAGGGGGTCTAGTTTTCAAAATGGGGTCATTTGTGGGGGGTTTCCACTGTTTAGGTACATTAGGGGCTCTCCAAAGGCAACATGACACCCGCAGACCATTCCATCAAAGTCTGCATTCCAAAGCGTCACTACTTCCCTTCCGAGCCCCGACGTGTGCCCATACAGTAGTTTTCTCCCACATATGGGGTATCAGCATACTCAAGACAAATTGGACAACAACTTTTGGGGTCCAATTTCTCCTGGTACCCTTGGGAAAATAAAAAAATGGTGACTAAAAGATCATGTTTGTGGAAAAAATACGAATTTTTTATTTTCACGCCCGGGCGTTATAAACTTCTGTGAAGCACTGGGTGGCTCAAAGTGCTCACCACACATCTAGATAAGTTCCTTGGGGGGTCTAGTTTACAAAATGGTGTCATTTGTGGGGGGTTTCCACTGTTTAGGTACATCAGGGGTTTTCCAATCGCGACATGGTGTCCGATCTCAATTCCAGCCATAAACGTCAAATGGCGCTGCTTCCCTTCCGAGCTCTGCCATGCGCCCAAATAGTGGTTTACCCCCACATGTGGGGTATCAGAGTACTGAGGACAAATTGCACAATAACTTTTAGGGTCCTGTTACCCTTGTAAAAATAAGAATTGAGGGTGAAAAGATCATTTTTGTGGAAAAAATATGATTTTTTAATTGTATGGCTTTATGTTATAAACTTCTGTGAAGCCCTTGGGGGTTCAAAGTTCTCACCACACATCTAGATAAGTTCCTTAGGGGGTCTAGTTTCCAAAATGGTGTCATTTGTGGGGGGTTTCCACTGTTTTGGTACATCAGGGGTTTTCCAATCGCGACATGATGTCCGATCTCAATTCCAGCCAAAAACGTCAAATGGCGTTGCTTCCCTTCCGAGCTCTGCCATGCGCCCAAATAGTGGTTTACCCCCACATGTGGGGTATCAGCGTACTCAGGAAAAATTGCACAATAACTTTTAGGGTCCTGTTACCCTTGGGAAAATAAAAATTGGGGTGAAAAGATCATTTTTGTGGAAAAAATATGATTTTTTAATTGTACCGCTGTACGTTATAAACTTCTGTAAAGCCCTTGTGGGTTCAAAGTTCTCACCACATATCTAGATAAGTTCCTTGGGGGGTCTAGTTTCCAAAATGGGGTCACTTGTATGGGGTTTCCACTGTTTAGGTACATCAGGGACTCTCCAAACGTGACATGGCGTCCGATTTGAATTCCAGCCAATTTTGCATTGAAAAAGTCAAACGGCGCTCCTTCCATTCTGAGCTCTGCCATGCGCCGAAACAGTCGTTCCCCCCACATATCAGGTATCAGCGTACTCAGGACAAATTGCACAATAACTTTTGCAGTCCAATTTCTCCTGTTACCCTTGGTAAAATAAAAAAAATTGAACCTGAAGTATTTTTTTTGTGAAAAAAAGTTAGATGTTCATTTTTTTTTTAAAATATTCAAAAAAATTCCTGTGACGCACCTAAAGGGTTAATAAACTTCTTGAATGTGGTTTTGAGCACCTTAAGGGGTGCAGTTTTTAGAATGGTGTCACTTTTGGGTATTTTCTATCATATAGACCCCTCAAAGTGGCTTCAAATGTGATGTGGTCCTAAAAATAAAATGGTGTTGTAAAAATGAGAAATCGCTGGTCAACTTTTAACCCTTATAACTTCCTAACAAAAAAAAATGTTGGTTCCAAAATTGTGCTGATGTAAAGTAAACATGTGGGAAATGTTAGTTATCAAGTTTTTTGTGTGCCATATCTCTGTGATTTAAGGGCACAAAAATTCAAAGTTGGAAAATTGCAAAATTTTTGCCAAATTTCCGTTTTTCTCACATATAAACGCAAGTTATTTGAATGAAATTTTACCACTAACATGAAGTACAATATGTCACGAGAAAACACTGTCAGAATCACCGGGATCCATGGAAGCGTTCCAGAGTTATGACCTCATAAAGGTACAGTGGTCAGAATTGTAAAAATTGGCCCGGTCATGAACGTGCAAACCACCCTTGGGGGTGAAGGGGTTAAACAATAAAAAAATTTATAGAAAAAATAATTATTTTTGCATTTCTTTATTTTGAGAGCTATAACTTTTTTATTTTTCCGCTGATGGAGCTGTATGGTGGCTTGTTTTTTGCAGGACAAGATGGCGCTTTCAGTGATACTATATTTATTACCATTTGTTCTTTTTTATCGTGTTTTATTATACTTTTTTCAAACGGTATGATGGTACTACTTTTTTGTGTTTTTTTTTACGGCGTTCACTGAAGGGATTAACTAGTGAGACACTTTTATAGATGGGATTTTTACAGATGCGGCGATGCCAAACATGTACTTTTTTATTTTATTTTTTTACATAAAAATGTGTATTTTTTAGGGGATTTTTAAAAAATTATTTTTATTTTTAAATTTTTTTTTACATATTTTTTTAAAAAATGTTTTCTTTTGCCTTGTCCCTTTATGAGACTTTCACTTTCACTTGCAGGTATAATACATTGCAATGCTGGAGCATTGCAATGTATTATACCCTATGGAGAAACTTTTGAGACCATGCTGTGAGCATGGAAAAAAAAATGGAAAGAGAGGCGCAATGAGTGTACCTGTGTTAAAATTGGCTTCCCTAACTAAATAAACAGGGTGCTCACCTTGGGGGAATGTGCCACCCTTGCACAACTCCGGTGTAAACGTTAGTGGTGGGTGGGGAACGTCTCCTCTCACCTAGGGAAGAGAGAAAGATGGTTCTGAAGGATTCCAAAATCACCCAGTTTTTTCGGGTGGCTCCAGGCCGCCACCCCAAGAGAAAAAGGGGAGAAGGGGGTGTAGGGGAAGTGGATGTTCCAGAAAAGGGGGATACTCCAAATCAGGAGACCACATTGAAGAGATCAAAAGTCAGCCAGCCCCAGAAGGGATTATATGGCGCCCCTGAGGCTCAGTCGCCACAGAGGTACTGCACCTTCTCCTAAAGTGTGGTGCCCCACCATCCAGGTAAGTTGGAGGCTCCTGACCATGCTCCAACACTCGCACCCCACACATTAGAGTAGTTCAGCAAAACCACATTGCTGCTTCTTGCTTAGAGAGAGGTAGAGCACCTTTGGTGGTTCCCTGCTTCGAACACTAGACCTGCTGGGAGGTGGGTGGAGTTGAGTATACATATAAAAGAGCGGGACGGTTCCAGGATTGAGGTTCAGTCTGACAGGAGGTTGAGTAGGAGAGGAAGCCACTCGGGAGGAGTGGGGATCCCTGGAAGAGGGATGGAGGAAGGAGTGCTGCAGCTGCCTCAGTGACCTGAGCCAGCTGGCACGGGAAAGGAAAGGAAAGAAGGAGAAGGACATTGAACTGAAGCCTGAGCTTCCATAGAAGGGAAAAGACAAGTATGGAACGTAGGAGTAAAAGGGAACATAGAGGACGTGGGTTAGAGGAAGAACCCTGCCTAGAAGTTCTAGATGCAAGGCCGGGGCCCGGTCCCCGAGGTTGTATGAACACTAATCGTTCTGCAGCAGACACCGATGGAGTAGTGGGCTGTAAATGCACTACTCCCATCTAAGACTTGAGGGCACAACAGCAATATGGATAGAGAGCCGGGACTTAGGAGTAGAGAGTCCCCGAAGCAGGCTACAGCTGTCTGCCGTGCAAGTAGAGTTCTTGGGAACATCTGTCAGGAGGAGCTCCAGTGTAACTCGGTACTAGGAGATCTTCACACTTAAAGGCGCTATAGAGGAGACGTTCAGAAAAGGCACATAAGTTGGCGGAGTGTGGAAGGGAGCTTTCCATCTTGCCTGGAGGTTGACTGAGTCCCTGACCCGGAGAACGCGGAACAGAAGTGGGCACTACAGACTGTGACTAAAGCTTTGGAACTACATGCCCTGGTGTCCTCCATTCCTTCCTGTGTCCGTCCGCCTGGCACTGCTACATCCCCTGTGCCAGACACTACACCATCTACGTGTCTCCATATCTACACTGCCCTGGGACAACAGCCCTGCTTGTGGAGGGCTATAACATCATTGCTGCACCACACCATCTGTCCCGGAGGATCTGTCTGCGGCGTCGGCTTAACACCTCCCTTGCCGAACACCACAGGTGGCGTCACAAACTATTCATTTAACTACATTCCACCATTCACATCTTCCTATTACTTGGGCGCCCAGGGCCACGGTCCGGGTCACCGCCGCTGTGACACATCCCACTGATACCGGCCCGGTACCGAGTACCCCACGGCCCTGGGAGGGCGACCCAATTAGATGTAGTAAAAGAAAGTTGCAGCGAAAGAGAATTGGGGATCTATAATCTTTCCAAACATGTTCTTACACAGGAGGAGAAATCTCTTTTGGGAAAGGGACTCTCCTTTTGCCCCACTGTGGATTTAGACACTTTTTCATTATATTTGGATCTCAATTAATTTTTCTGGAAACTCACCATACAAAGGCACTTTTTATTGGAAGAGAAAAATAAAAGTAGAACTAATATTCAAGAATTCCCTAGCATTCAAGAAGGATTATAGCCCATTAAGAACATGTTACATGTTGATGTTAGGAATCCTAATGATAAATTGTATCCTCTTCATCATAAGGGGTCGCATATTGAGACATTCCAGCAACTTGTTTTGAAAGAAGTTAGGGCAATTTCTCAACCAAAAAGGAGGTGCAATTTAAGTAGGGGTGAAAGAGAAGCTATTACCTCTATTAGGGATAATGAAAATATTGTCATACGTAGTGCCGACAGGGGGGGGGGGAGAGTTATAATGGATAGGGCATGGTATATAGAGGAAGGGAGAAGGATTTTGGAAGATGTTGATCTTTATGAGAAATTAGAGGATGATCCTAATATCAAGAATTCTTTAATGAAGGGGGCTTATGAGAGGGAAATCATTAATAAAAAAGAACGCAAATTTCTTGATATTGCACAATATAAAGTACCATTTCTTTACTTTCTACCCAAATTGCAAAAGGACCCGATAAACCCCCCCAGGCAGGCCCATTATATCAGGCATTGGGTCTATAACATGCAAGCTATCTCACTACGTAGATTTATTTCTACAGAAATATGTAAAACAGTTAAAATCTTTCTTGCGGGACTCATCGCAACTTATCAGTGAGCTGAGGAATTTACCCCCTATGAGGGGATGCATCCTGATAACATTGGATATCACAGCCCTTTATAACAACATATCACATGAATTAGGCCTCAAAGTGGTTAATGACTGTTTAATGAATGATACTACCATGCCAGTTGAACAAAGGGAATTTTTACTGAAAGCCATCTCGTTCATTCTGAATAATAACGTGTTTTCCTTTGAGGGGGAACTCTACCGTCAGTTAAAGGGCTGTGCAATTTGGACGAGATTCACACCAAGTTATGCTAATTTATTCATGGATGCGGTGGAGTCCGTCCTCATTGCGCAGCCCAGTATTGAAAAAGATGGGGTGGCCTTTTACCAAAGGTTCATTGATGATTTGTTCATTCTGTGGAGGGGGTCGGTGGAAGAGGCAGAAATATTTGCTAATAATCTAAACATGAATGATTGGGGATTGACCTTCACAGCTACCATTTCAACTGATTCCATCCAGTATTTGGACTTATGGGTGCGCTTGAAGGCCTGGGGATGGTATCCACTGCTACACATTTCAAACCGGTTGATGTCAACAGCTATTTGAGGTTTGACAGTGGGCACCTCCCTGGGTGGGTGAAGAATGTGCCCTATGGCCAATATTGGAGAATAAGGAAAAATTGCACTTTTGACCAGGACTTCCAAACCGAATCCAGAATCCTCAGAAAGAGGTTTGTGGAGAAAGGATATCCAAAAAATCTTTTAAAAGATGCTTATAAAAGGACGTGTGATTTTACACAAGATTTATGTAGAAAAAAGATGGAGGAGAAAAATAAAATACCTGGGGTAAATATGGAGAGGAGTAAATGGAGTTTGATAACTACCTTCTGTCATTCTAGATCAATTGTGCGTAAATTGTTGGAGAAACATTGGTTCATTTTACAAGGAGACCCTCTTTTGGCCCCAATGATTCCCGTCAAACCAAATATTATTTATAGAAAAAATAGAAGTTTAAAAAATTTGTTAGCACCAAGCAACATAACGTGGAAATATAAAACGTCATATGAAAATGATAATGGCAGCTGGGGCTGTTTTGCATGTAAAGTACCCAAATGCTTGTGTTGTGGAGTGATTCAGGATAAAGCAAGGAATTTTCATTCTAACACCACTAATGAGACATTCCAGATCAAGCATAGTCCACGTATATAATCTATCTGTTGGAATGCCCTTGTGGGCTCCAATATGTGGGAAGGACCATCCAAACAGCACATGCAAGATTGAACAAGCACAGACAGAACATCCGTTCGGGCTACCAATTACATAGTGTGTCCCGACATTTTGCAGGGAGTCATAATAAGGATCCAGGGAAGATAAGATTGACCATTATTGATCATATCAAGGAATCTGGTGATGAGAGGCTGAGTAACCTTATTAGAAGAGAAAGTTACTGGATGTTTAAGTTGGGGACGTTATATCCAGAGGGACTCAATCTCACTATAGAAAAAGTCTCCAGGTAGGGTCAACAGTTCAGTGATTATTATTGATTTCTCTTTTTATGTGTAAATGGTAAATTTTTAATAAAGAAAAAAAATTTTAAAGGGAAGAAGAGAGGAAGGGAAAGGAAGAGGAAAGAAAGAGGGGAGAGAAGGGAGAAGGAAAGGGAAAAAGAAAGAGAAAGATTAAAAAAAAGGAAAACATTTTTAATAAAAAAATTTTTTTTTGAGTAGTGTTTTTTGTTTTGTTTTTTAAAAAGGGGGGATGGACAGGGTTTATTATTGGTTTTCTATGGACTATTGATGTGGTTGAATGTTGTAATCTGCAATATGTACAATGAATTGTGAAAAAGTTTTTTTATTTTATTTTAATGGTTTTATTGGGGATGTAATGGGTTAACGCGTAATACTAAGGGGAGGTTGCATAGGATTGTGGTTTGTTCCAATTGGGGCTACCTTTAAAGGCTGTAACAATTGATGCTTCCTTCATTCCACCTGAGGAAGCCGGCTGTGACCGTGGAAACGCATTGTGGGTATTGGAGGAAGATTAAAATCTGAGTTTTAAACTTTTTTATTGGTCTTTGCCTCTCCTTTAGCGCTCTTATAGACCGCTTTTTTGCAGTACCATGCTGTGAGCATGGTCTCACAGGCTTTCCATAGCTAGATGACCCAGGGGGTTTTCATGAGAACCTCGGGGTCATCATGGTAGAGATCGGGCCCCGCGATTACATTGCGGGGATGCCGATCTGAGCCAGAGGGAACCCCCGACCCTCTGCCTCCCCCCCTGAATGCTGCGATTGCGCTCAATCGCAGCAATCAGGGGGTTAACAGCCAGGGCCGGGCGTGGACACCGCTCCTGGCTGTAAGTGCAAGAAGCTCAGCAACTGGCAGCGCTGAGCTCCTGCGCTTTCCGGGCAGGAGATGCTGAAATTCAGCAATTTCATCAATGATCGGTCAGACAGATTAACTGATCAATCGCAGCATTCTGGGTGTGGGGACAGACGGCAAGGGTTCCTGCTCCCCTTGCCATGCCTGTCAGCTGTCATAGACAGCTGTCGGCACTGAACTACCACGGCGTGTTCACATGCCGTGGTAGTTCAAAGGCATAACAGGCATTGCCCGTCATGATGTGGCAACTGACATCCTGCCATGACGGGCTATACCATAAGAGGGGTAGAGTGTGAGCTCATATTTTTTGCGAGGAGCATTATGTTAATAGTCTATACCGCGGCTCAGTGTAGGTCAGACATTTTTTATTCAGGAGCATTATAGTGACTGCTATTTTTAAGGGTGCTGTGTCAGGATGTGATGCAGAAGAACATGGAGGTCTGCAGAGACGAGCTGTGGATGAGAAAAGTCATCATGGCATCTGGACAAGATGGAGACTAAAAGAAAGAGAACAACTCTAATCATAGAAGATGTCACAGGTAAGATACCTGGATGTAAATGCTCATATGTCATACTGCCTGCGTCTCCTCAGTACTGTGGTTCCTGTATGGTTTGTAGTCTGATGATGACTGGTAACAACAACTCCCAGTATCTCCATTTTTAAGGACATACTGGGAGTTGTAAGTTCATGGTACACAAAGGTATATGGGGTTGACCGAACGCTACAATTGATATACCGTGAACTGATGGTGGTTCAGGTGATGTATTTATGTACTGATGTGTGTGCGTGTCTCTGTTTGTGTGAGTCTGCAGATTGACTCTTCAGAGAAGAAGAGGTCTAGAACTCTAGTGCCACCTATTGGAAGTAGCAATCCTAAAAGTCAATGTCGACCCTTTAACGAGCCTTGTTACATGACTTAGGATAAAGGCCAAACCAGAATCTCAATTTGCAGACACTGTGTTTCAGGGTACTGCCCCTCGTCAGTGCAAAGTGTGAGATCTGGTTTGGCTGTGTGAAAAAACGTAAAGGAGCACACCAGCAATATATAATATAATAAATCGAAACTATAATAAATTAGCAATGTGTACCTTTAAAGTTGGATGGCAGACCATCCGGTATCAAAATGAAGAACCAAAACTACCATGTGATGTACACAGACCACAGAAAGAAAATTGTGTGAATATGGATAAAGAAAATCCAAGGGATTTATCGAAAAGAATAATGTTTATTGTTATAAATTCAAGCACAATGCACAACAATATAAAAAACAAATAAAATGATTAAAAATGTGGCACAGAAAACACCTCAATATATTGGTAATATCATACTTAGATGTATTAACCACTGCAGGAAAGGATTTTTTAATGGTAAGGGAAAAAAATTTATGTAATGATCCCCAATAAAACAGCAGAGAAAATATATATATATATACACTCACTGGCCACTTTATTAGGTACACCATGCTAGTAACGGGTTGGACTCCCTTTTGCCTTCAGAACTGCCTCAATTCTTCGTGGCAGAGATTCAACAAGGTGCTGGAAGCATTCCTCAGAGATTTTGGACCATATTGACATGATGGCATCACACAGTTGGCGCAGATTTGTCGGCTGCACATCCCTGATGCGAATCTCCCGTTCCACCACATCCCAAAGATGCTCTATTGGATTGAGATCTGGTGACTGAGGAGGCCATTTGAGTACAGTGAACTCATTGTCATGTTCAAGAAACCAATCTGAGATGATTCGAGCTTTATGACATGGCGCATTATCCTGCTGAAAGTAGCCATCAGATGTTGGGTACATTGTGGTCATAAAGGGATGGACATGGTCAGCAACAATACTCAGGTAGGCTGTGGCGTTGCAACGATGCTCAATTGGTACCAAGGGGCCCAAAGAGTGCCCAGAAAAAATTCCCCACACCATGACACCACCACCACCAGCCTGAACCGTTGATACAAGGCAGGATGGATCCATGCTTTCATGTTGTTTACGCCAAATTCTGACCCTACCATCCGAATGTCGCAGCAGAAATCGAGACTCATCAGACCAGGCAACGTTTTTCCAATCTTCTACTGTCCAATTTCGATGAGCTTGTGCAAATTGTAGCCTCAGTTTCCTGTTCTTAGCTGAGAGGAGTGGTACCCGGTGTGGTCTTCTGCTGCTGTAGCCCATCTGCCTCAAAGTTCGACGCACTGTGCGTTCAGAGATGCTCTTCTGCCTACCTTGGTTGTAACGGGTGGCAATTTGAGTCACTGTTGCCTTTCTATCAGCTCGAACCAGTCTGCCCATTCTCCTCTGACCTCTGGCATCAACAAGGCATTTCCGGCCACAGAACTGCCGCTCACTGGATTTTTTTTCTTTTTCGGACCATTCTCTGTAAACCCTAGAGATGGTTGTGCGTGAAAATCCCAGTAGATCAGCAGTTTCTGAAATACTCAGACCAGCCCTTCTGGCACCAACAATCATGCCACGTTCAAAGGCACTCAAATCACCTTTCTTCCCCATACTGATGCTCGGTTTGAACTGCAGGAGATTGTCTTGACCATGTCTACATGCCTAAATGCACTGAGTTGCCGCCATGTGATTGGCTGATTAGAAATTAAGTCTTAACACACAGTTGGACAGGTGTACCTAATAAAGTGGCCAGTGAGTGTATATGTGTATCAATATATGTGTATAAAAGAAAAGAAAAAAAAAAAAAGGAAAAATTAAAAAATATGTGAAAAAACAGAAAAAAATTTTTTAGAATGTGAGAAAAATACACATCTAATATTAAACACTGAGTGACAATTGTAATGATAAATATGCTTGTAATGTGAGTACAAGAAAAAAATAAATAAAATATAATAAAATATATGTAGTATAATCAACTGCTGAAATAGTTGGGTAAACACAATTTGTTCACAAATATGCAATGCCAATATATAAACTAAATAGTACTTAGTGGCCGGACATAAAGCCTAAAATGAATGGACATATAGCGCTATATATTATAATTAATCACAAGGTGTGTAGCTAAGTGTGCAAAAAGGCTGAATGTCAAATCCTCAAATATTAGCACAAAACCCGTGCGATGAATTAAACTGCCATGTAGCGCTATATAGTAAACATGGGCCAGCACAGAGACAAAGAAAAAAAAAAAAAAATACAATCAGCAAACTAATAAGCGGTTGTATGAAAGAAATTTATACATATGTCTCCAGCACATAATATATGCAATAAGTGTTTCTTTGACACAAAAAGTGATAAACCCAATGTGATAGCGGGCATATAGCGCTATATATTATAATTAATCACAAGGTGTGTAGCTTAGTGTGCAAAAAGGCTGAATATCAAATCCTCAAATATTAGCACAAAACCCATGCGATGAATTAAACTGCCATGTAGCGCTGTATAGTAAAAATGGGCCAGCACCGAGACAAAGAAAAAAAATACAATCAACAAACTAATAAGCGGTTGTATGAAAGGAATATATACATATGTCTCTAGCACATAATATATGCAATGAGTGTTTCTTTAACACAAAAAGTGATAGACCCAATGTAATATAATAAGCCACAATGGAGCGCTAAATATAACGCATGAACCAGCATGGACACGGGCCAGTATAAGGCTTAGATCCAAACCAGCACCAGACTAAATCTGTGGTGTGGTGGACTAAACAAAGTGTCCAGCGCTCAATACTAAAAAAGGCATAAGAATAGGTGAAGCATAATGTATTACCCGGTGGATGAGGAACAGTGGTAGAGGTGGATGGCCACAGGAACACGCCCCGACGCGCGTTTCGGAAGAACTCCTTCGTCAGGGGGATACTACCATCACAGTCAGAAGGTCTATATATAGGGCACAGACTCAGGTGTACAGAGTAAAATGGCGCATGCGCCATAACGTCCACCATAGACACACAAGGTTAGTCCGCGTCATGCCCCTAATTAGCGCACAGCAGTGCATGTCAATAAGTGCATAAAGACGCCACCGCCTTGCAGTCTATCCGGACGTCAATCGGCGATGCGCACAACTAAGTACAAAACCTGAGTGTGTAATTAGATCTATTGATTCCATATAATATGTATAAGATTCATGGAAAAAATGTTATCAATTGCTATAAAGTATAAATAAATATATATATACAGGCATCCCAAAAAGGGGAACAATCCAAGTATTAATAATACAGAAAGACAAATTATCACTCATAATGCACATACAGCATATCATATGAAGTAAATAAAATATAGCAATATATACATGAAATACATTTCCATAGAAAAATATTTATAAATTGTATGCAGTTAGTAATGCTTCAGAGGATATTTCAAACATTTTTTTATATATATGTTATTTTGTATCGGACATATATAGAAATAATAAATGACATAAAGTTTTTTGACCAATATATAGGAAAGATATCTTCAATTAACGATATCAAAGTATTCAAGTGTATGTTCTCTTGACACTTTACTGCATCCATGTAAAATCAGAATTGTTCCATGAAGACATTCACTAGACGTTCAACTTCATTAATGCCAGTATGTTCTTTAGCCAGTTGTTCAAGAGTAATTAGCGCCTCTTGTTCCGCCTCTTGAGTTGATTAGATTCTGGCGAGTAATTCCTCTTGTTCGGAGGAAAACGTAGATTTCTTTTTCTTTTGGGAGTAAAAATAGAGGGTACAGAGGCAGACGACGAGGCAATAGAAACATCACTGGCAGAAATGTTAGAGGTAACCGAAGTGGAACGTTCCTTATCTTGTTCATTAATAGTCCGTCTTCTCCACCTATAGATTTTACCGGAGGACAAATCATTCTGATCTCTTAATAGTTTATTTGTGTGTTTGGTTTGAATATCCTTGGCCAGTTTTTCCAAATCTTTTTCCAAAACATCATTAAGGTAGTTGAATTTGTCCGGCAGCAGAGTAGTTTTAGCTTTACCAAACAACTCCTCAAGTTCTTGATCAACCTTAACGATAGATTTCGCGTTCAAGCTAATAAGGAGCTCCATGAGCTTCCATGATCTCTCATTGCAAACTTTTTCCCATGAGGTCACAAATTCGACATCCTCAATTATAAAGGATGGTGTCACTCTCACCCTCAAGCCTCTTGGTATAAGGCCTTTCTGAATATAATTCTCCAGAAACGCCTTGGTCCACCAAATTCTGGTACGTTTAAACAACAACTTTTTAATAGGAATAAACATCGAGTCAAAATTCAGACCATTAGTAGTTGTGGTAGTTGTGCCGAGATTACCAAACACATTATTCACCTGGCCTTGCCAGGATAGTTCTCTAATCTTAAAGTCCATCACAATAGGTAGAAAAACCCGGTGGATGAGGAACAGTGGTAGAGGTGGATGGCCACAGGAACGCGCCCCGACGCGCGTTTCGGAAGAACTCCTTCGTCAGGGGGAGGCCAAACCAGAATCTCAATTTGCAGACACTGTGTTTCAGGGTACTGCCCCTCGTCAGTGCAAAGTGTGAGATCTGGTTTGGCTGTGTGAGAGGCGTCTGACCAATATCCAAGAAGTATCATTTCTCCTTGCGGAGAATGACATGCTAAGCATGCCAACATGAGGAGACTTAAAGCCGCAATGCTCCTCTGGAAAATATGCAAATTGTATTTCAATGACGAAGAGGATAAGAACTCTAGTGAGTGAGTCTAATTGAGATTCTGGTTTGGCTTTTATCCTAAGTCATTTAATAAGGCTCGTTAAAGGGTCGACATTGACATTGACTTTTAGGATTGCTACTTCCAATAGGTGGCACTAGAGTTCTAGTGGGATTTCGTACAATGAAACCCAGCATGAGGTTGGGCTCATTGGACGATGTTACAGTCAAGGTGTCGGGACATTATTACAGCGCACTCACTTTGTAGTTAGTGGTGACTGTAATGTCTCACTCCTTACACCAACCCTATGACAGGAAGTGAGTGGTGGCAAGGAGAATAAAACGTAATTTTCTCCCTGTAGCTAACTCTTTTCCATTAAGCCAGCTAACCAGGCTTTAAACCCTATTTACCTGCAGATTAACCCCATATCTGCAGATAAATACAGTTTCTCAAGGTGACAAGTTACCCTTAAAGGGACTCTGTCAGTACAGAATGGCGGTTCAAAAGAAGTCCTGCTTGTTTTAACTCAATCTCCATCTCTCCCCTCTAATTTGATTGACAGTTCTGGCTTCATAGAGCCAGAGAAGGATGAAAATAGATGGAAGATGCAGATCTTCTTCAGATCTTTCAGGTTTCAAGGCTGTCGCTGGTCAAAATGGATTTTCAGCTCACTCCAAACATTGGGTTCAGCTCTGGAGACTGGCTAGGCCACTCCAGGACCTTGAAATGCTTCTTACGGAGCCACTCCTTAGTTGCCCAGGCTGTGTGTTTTGGGTCATTGTCATGCTGGAAGACCGAGTAACAACCCATATTCAGTGCTCTAAGGGAATGAGGTTGTTGGCCAAAATCTTGCGCTATATGACCCCATCCATCCTCCCTTCAATACAATTCAGTCGTCCTGTCCCCTCTGGAGAAAAGCACCCCCAAAGTATGATGTATCCCCCACCATTCTTCACAGTTGTGATGGTGTTCTTGGGGTTGTATTCATCCTTTTTCTTCTTCCAAATGCAGCGAGGGGAGTTTATACCAAAATGTTCTATTTTGGTCTCATCTGTCCACCTTACCTTCTCCCATGCCTCCTCTGGATCATCCAGATGGTCATTGGCGAACTTCAAATGGGCCTGGACATTTTCTGACGTGAGCAGGGGGACCTTGCATGCCCTGCAGGATTTTAATCTATGACGGTGTAGTGTGTTACTAAAGGTGATTTTTGAGACTGTGGTCCCAGCTCTCTTCAGGTCATTGACCAGGTCCTCCCATGTAGTTCTGGGCTAACTGAAATTTCTCAGAATCATCCTTAGCTGACAAGGTGAGACCTTGCATGGAGCACAGACCAAGGAAGATTGACAGACATCTTGCGTTTCTTCCATTTTAACAAAAAAACTTCAATATTGTGCAGTGTACATTAGTTCTTTCATACACTATATGGTTTGCTAAAAGGCACACGAGATAGAGGCCAAAAAATTAACAAGTAATAAAAACGTTTATGGTAGCTTGCTAAGAAGTTGAAAAACAGTCATAGGGTCCCATAAAATGTAACACTTTATTAAATACAAATGTTAAAAACTAGATCAGGTACAATGGTAGGGGCAGGAAAAATTGTACACACCAGATAGTCACACATGAAAAATGGGCATACAGACCAAACACCTCTGCAAATATGTATACTACAGATTACAATGCAAAATGATGCAGGTAATATTGGATAAAGAGCAATTGCTCATATGGCGCAAACAAGATTTATTTTTCTCAGGACAGAGCCCTATATCATGTTAGCACAGAAACCATATGTGCAGGCTATAATATATTGAGAGCCAATAGGGCATGATACAGACAATAACACATGAAGATATATTGGCAAGGCTTTGTGAGCAACAGTGGGCAGTAGATGAATACCCGCTACAACATGCCCATCGGCATTCTGGTCAGCTTCTGCACATAACAACTGACGAGTGGGCATGGATGTCTGACAAGCAGAAGAAAACATAAAGGGTATTCCAGCTCCAGTTAAAAAAAATGTACATTTATTCAAGTAAAAAAAGTTTTCTTTAAAAAAGTAACAATAACATCTCGCGAGGAGTTCCATCAGATGTCAGAACATGATACAAAGCTTTTACAAAGAACGCCTAAGTTGGGTTCGAAATGTGTTGCTTGTTGTCCTCCATTTGATGGACCTTCTCTCCTGTAACAAGTTCGGACATCTGATGGAACTTGTCAAGATGTAATTGTTACTTTTTAAAGGAAACTTTTTTGATTTGATTTTTTAAACGGAACTGGAATACACTTTCTGCTTCCTTTTGTCTGTCATACATCTCGTCAGGACACATATCAATGCTAAACTCTGAGAACCGCTGAAGGTGAGTTGGCTAAACTTTTTCCTTTTTTTAACATTTAATGGACGTCTAACAACTGTGAGGTCCTACAAAACTTTGAGGAATCAACTATGATGTGAGCAGCGATGACAACATAATTAGCCTGACCATCCTGCTTCTGTGTCTACTCAAACACTTGCTGCTCACTAGTGATGAGCGAGCAAATTCGTTGCTTGGGTATTCACAAGCATGCACGGATGTCCTCCGAGTATTTGGATATGCTCGGAGATTTCGTTTTTGTCAACGCAGCTGCATGATTTGCGGCTGCTAGACAGCCTGAATACATGTGGGGATTCCCTAACAAACAGGCAACCCCACACATATTCAGGCTGTCTAGCAGCCGCAAATCATGCAGCTGCGTCAACAAAGACTAAATCTCAGAGCATGCCAAAATACTCGGAGGACACCTGAGCATGCTCGGGAAAACCCGAGCAAAGAGTATACTCGCTCATCACTACAGCTCACAATTAAAGAAAAAACTTTGCATGTGGACCAGTTGGTGGAAGAAAGTACACAGGGTGATACTACCCAGCCCAGCCTCTTTTCATCTTCTCAGCGCAGATTGGGTGTTAAAGAGGAGTAAGCTGCTGAAAAGGATTTGTTTTTTGCTAACTGGAGGTAGAAAAATAAGTATTTAACATATGTGAAGTAATCATTCATTTGAAACTTACCCAGTAAGCAAAAACCTACCTTACAAATAAAAAAATTCCTGATGCTTTTCATATGTCCCTCCTACACCCTACAGTCCTTAACAAAGTCAAGACAGTTGTTGCTTCTGCCTTAGATGAAGACATGCAGTATGAATGTAGGGAGGTTGACCAGACCGCGGGTACCTGCATTCTGGGTCCAGAACTGAACAGGCTGCATCCACTGTTTCCGGGAGGAAGCCTGAGTGAGGAGAACCTTCCCCTATTGCCTGGGGAAAGCACCAGTGAAGCGGACCTTCCTGCAGTCCCAGGAGGTTGAGGAGAGACAGAAAAGCGCGAGCAGCAGCAGGGGGATAAAAGGAAAAAGCGCGTGAAGTGGGGAAGTCAAGCGCCCGCACATAGCAGCACAGAGGGAAGCGCAGAGAGCAGCGCACAGACCAGTGAGCATCGTGCTCTGCTTCACCCGCCAGAGAGTGCCGGTGTGGCGACGGGCCACATAGGAGCCCCTGTCGCCTGCAGAGAGGGCCGTGCAGAGCTGTACCAGTGGAGGTGAGCCGTGCACACAGAGCAGAGTCAGCTGTTGCAGCAGCAAGAGAGAGGAGTGCTCTGTCCGGGGAGCACCAGTGCCACACAGAACAGCGACGCTGTTGCATGCCACCAACTGCGGGGACCAGAGAGGGATAGACGGGCAGAGTGTGCCTGGTGACCGACATAAAACCAGGTGCCAGACTCTTCAGGATCGTGAGTACCGTGCGCGTGATGCCTGAAAGCGACCAGGAGTGTGATTGTAATTTACACCCTGACTGTGCTAGTAAAGCTCGGCCCCAAACACTTTTGACTTTACTTGGCCATTGAATACTTGCGGAGCCACTTTGGGCTCGTAGAGGACTGTGGCCCTCACCGTTATTTAGCCACTACAGTATATGGACTAGGGGCAGTGGAAGGTACCAGAGACCGACCACTGTCACCAGAAGACGGGGTATTGTCTTTTGCTTGACCGCACTAGAAAGGACATCGCGCCAGCTGCTGCCGACGCAATTCAGTTCACAGCAGGAGCTGCAGTTTTAGGACTTCCTGATACGCTTGCTACTGAACTGCCGTTAACTGTACCGTTGTACATCACCTTGCAAAATCCTTTGGTATACATATTTAACCCTTTGCCTCCCTGCGTGGATTCCTCTGTAAATAAACCTGTTAACCCTTGCTCTGCCTGCGTCCCATCACTGCATTCCGCGTTCTCGCTAGAACCTTGCATGAGATTAACCAATTCTGGACGGTAAGGCCTCTTTCACACATCAGGTTTTCGCCGTCAGGCGCGATCCGGCGCTTTTGACAGAAACCGGATCCGGCGAAATGCAATGCCGGATCCGGTTTCCCCCCCATTGACTTGCATTTGCGCCGGATCGCGCCGGATGGCCATGCGTTTCATCCGGTTTTCGCCGGATCCGGCAATGTGTCGCGATCCGGCGTCTGGAAAAAACGGCTACTGTAACGTTTTTTGTCTCCGGCGAAAAAGCCGGACATGCCGGATCCGGCGCGTCCGTCTTTTTCACACAATGAAAGCCTATGAGCGCCGCAATGCGCCTGATCCGGCGAAAGCCGGATCCGGTGGCCGGATCCGTTTTTTTTGGTCTGAGCATGCTCAGTAGCTCTGCCCACAAGACATATATAAAAGCAAGACAGTGGGACCCACAGCCACACCCAACATGCCACCCAAGAAAGCAACCAAGCGCAGCAGGAGAAGGCAGGAGACCACTGCAGCACCATCAGCACCACCACCACCCCAAATGGAGCAGCAAATGGAACATGCTGAGGAGGGGAGGCCAGCAGCAGATGAGAGACGGTAATTATCAAATCCCCCATTCCTCCAAACTAGGGCTATTGAATATCAAGATATTCATTGGCCTTTTGTTTCTCTTTATTCAACAGCCGCCCAATAGATGCAGCAGCAGCAGCAGCAATGGCAGCAGCTGGAACACCACCCACAGGCATGGAGTGTGGCCACCAGGAAGACAGCACATCATCTTCTGGGAGCCCTCCCTCGCATCGTCAGCGTTTGACGGTAAGTTTTTATTTCCAAAATCCATCATCTCTGTAATATATGTCTATTCATTGCCTTTTATTTCAAAACAGGATTCACAAGATGAAGAGGAGCTCCCAGAAGAAGAAGGAAGGGGTGGACAGACACCTGGAGTGGGCTCACAATTGGTAAGTTTTTTGCATCAAACGCAGAAACACAACATCACACTACACACAACACATAGAAAACAATGTTCTGCAGACCACACACAGCAAACAAATGCCTACATCCAAAGACATAACATTTTTTGTTTTCTTCTCTAGTCTTCCCAATCTGGTGCTCGGCCAAGAGGTCCTCGCAGTGCCTCCCAGGGTCGTCGGCGACAGCAACGCGGCGGTTACCAGCGTGTAAGTATAAATATTTTTGCTTTGTTTTTTTGCACTTTTTATTTCATTTCTTTTGTGGAGGCTAATTATGTTATTTTTGTCTTTTTCTTTAACAGCCTTCACAGCGTGCTCCCGACTCTGACGGTGAGGATGGAGGACTCGATGTGGACCACCTCATCGATCTCGTCAGAGAAAGGGAGCCGCTCTGGAATATGGCTGACCGCCGCCACGCTGACCTTATCGTTACCCGACGACTCTGGGAGGAAATCTGTTCGCTCCTTGTGGGCCGCTGGGAGGACCTCGATGTTCGGGCCCAGATTAAAGAGCGTAAGTATATACAGTACCGGTTGCTTGATGTAAACCAGTGTTTCCCGAACTCCAGTCCTCGTGGTCCCCACGGATCATGTGTTCAGGATTTCTATTTACTATGGAAATCCTGAAAACATGACCCCTGGGGACCATGAGGACTGGAGTTTGTGAAACACTGATGTTGTATACTAACCACTCCTTTCTCGTTTCAGGGAACAGAATTGTGAATCGGTGGCGGTCTGTGAGGGATCGTTTCAAGAAGGAGTTCAATAAAGAGATGCGGGCCCCGAGTGGATCTGGAGGACGCAGGAGCAAGTACAAGTACGCACAAGCCCTGTCGTTCCTCCGGGAAACAATGGTCACTAGAAGGTAAATATTACACACCACATGTGAAAAAAAATGTTAGATGTAACTTTTTTTTTTCAGCCAGGGCCATACCATGTCAGTATTTTGTTTTTTTTTTCTCTTTATTCCACAGCACGGTGAGCAGCACTCGGGAGCCTGCACGATTGGACCCTTCTGAGGCGATCCCTGAGGAGACCGGCACCGAGGGACACTTCGACCGCCCCGGTACATCTGCACCTTCCCAGCCTTCCCACACATTCGACCCATCTGTCCCATCCACCAGCACAGGAGCATCGTGGCCGCCTACATTACATGAAGCTGCTGGTGAGGAGATCGCTTTCCCTTTACCCCACCCTTCTGCCCCTGCCACCTCTAGTACACCTGCGGGTACTGGGCGGCAGAGGGGTCAGGAAAAGAGTTATGCGCCAGAGTTCTTGCATCTGAATGCATCTTTCCAGAACTGTCTAAAAGTCTTGTCAGAGCAAATCTCCGCAGGCTTTCAGCAGATCAACTCCAGCATTCTGGAGGTGAAGAAACTTCTGCAAACCATGCATTCAGAAGCAAGATCTTCGCCAAACCACACCTTTTTCAGGTCTGTTGTGGAGCGCATGGCAACACTATCTCCTACCCAGCAGATGCATGTAATGCATTCGTGCCACGGTGCTCTACAGCAGGTTACCTCCCAACCTCCACCTCCCACCACTGTAGTTCCTCCACCTGCACCCCCTCCAGCCACTTTCCATCCTCCCCCTCCTATTACATCTGCACCCCCTCCAGCCACTTTCCATCCTCCCCCTCCTATTACATCTGCACCCCCTCCAGCCACTTTCCATCCTCCCCCTCCTATTACATACCAGCAACCTCACCAGTACCAGCAACCTTCCCAGTACCAGCAACCTCCCCAGTACCAGACATCTCCCCACTTCCAGCAACCTGCCCCGTACCAAACTCCTTCCCCGTACCAAACTCCTTCCCCGTACCAAACTCCTTCCCCATACAACTTTCCATCAACATCATCTGCTCCTACAGTCCCTGCCCAACCCTCCACTCCACCGCCCACCACCTCTTCTGCCTCCCACATGTCCACCCATTCTGTAGCTTTTTCCACACCATCACCTCTAACTGTTCCTTCCCCACCACGATCCCAGTCCTCTCTCCACACTCCCATTGTCGAAGTGTCCCGCAGCCCCTCCAGCAGTATTTCCACCCCACACTACACCGAGTTATAATGTTTTTTTTGTAATAAAAATGCCCATTTGGTTGGTTTCAAACCTTTATTAAAAAAGTTTTTTTAACTTTAAAAACAGTTTACACAAAAAAAAATATTTTAAATAAAAGTTAAATTATTGTTTACACTGGTTGTCTGTCATTTCTTTCTGCGGCGAAATATGTTTAAAAAAAAGGTTAAATACAGGGTATTTAAAAGGTAAAAAGGTATTCAAAACCAGGTATATAACTGTGGGTAAATTTTAGCTTTTTGCCACAGTTGTGTTCCTGGTTGTGTTTGAAGCAAAGTATTTCACCTGAAAAGTTGTGTTTATTGTTGGTGATTTCCTAACAATGTACACAACTTTTGTTAAAAGGTGAAATACTTTGCATAAAACACAACCAGGTACACACCTGTGGCCTAAAGCTAAAAATAGTAAGACCATGACAAGATAGCCAACTTTGGTTGGCAAAGGTATATACTGTTGGTCCAGAAGGTACACAAGTTTGGTTAGGGCACAAATCTTTCACACTCTGTCATCCTGCCAGTGTACTCTGCCTTGAGGTGACATAAAGTATAGTGCAAAATTGTCCCTCATTACTGAAACCGTCACAGAACTTCTAGTGGTAATATTTCCAATGACAACATCCATCTTCGCCAGTAACTTGCTCTTCTCTCCAACCTGCACTTTCTCCTCTCCAACCTGTCAAAGAAGGGCTGTAGGAACATGCTATATATAGTTTTCCAGTAGCCAATCCCGTTTGGAAGGCCACAAGGGTCAATTTTAAAAACCAGATCCGGCGTAATCCGTCGAAAAACGGATAGAAAAACGGATGAACCGGATGAGACGGATCCGGTTTTGTCTGTCAAGAACAAGACGGATCCGGCAGAAAACCGGATCCGGCACATCAGGTTTTACAAAACATTTGCCGGATCCGGCATTCCGGCACAACGCCGGATCGCGCCTGACGCCGAAAACCTGATGTGTGAAAGTAGCCTAAGAACATTCAAGGGAAGCAACTGTTTTTAGAGTCAGTTCACACTATATTACAGTCTGCTGTGGATTTTGCTATCTATATCTAAATGCGACTTCACACTGGCCATTTTAATTTTCATCTGCCCTCCTGGTTCTGTGCCTTCTTGTGTGTTCTGCCTCTCTTGTTTATCTGCCATCTAGCACGGCCTGTTGTCCAAGTCCTTGCTGTGTCGCTGTGTCCACCCTAACTTGGGGCTATGTGAACACATCAACTCACCTATCAAAAAATAGTAAAATGTAAAAATTGGAAAAAAGTAACATATATAGCATTAGTTTGTTACCGTCTCTGTCTTCCCGATTGCTGCCTACATGGCGCTGAAAAAGCGCTATGTATACAGCATAGGAAGTGCTAACAACGCTTTCTTCTCTGGACTCAGCGGTCCAAAATTTTACTGAAAAAAAAAAACAATAATGCGCTTGATCAGGAATGGGGATAAATCTTTGAAAATTAATTGTGCTACCGACATAAATGTAGGATACATCACTACTGCACAGTTACGGTAGAATTACATACGTGTTTTACATATTTCAAGTCAACACCTGGCTCACAAACACACAGCACATTGTTTCCAATGCAGAAGAAATGTATGTAAATACATAGTTGGCATCTGTAATGCTTTTGTGTATTCGTATGTCTCCCAGCACAATAACATGTTGTGTCTACCAGTTACCCTCTTGTTTAATTTTTTTTATGCAAATATACAGGAACAAAAGAAATTCTAATGGATGACTTATGGAAGAAGTGTGACACTCCCTCTGCACAAAACATTCTGTCCAGAAAGCCGTGTTACACATTGATTGCCTCACTGCTTTCTTCTGCTTTTTTTCATTAAACCAGGAATACCAGCATCCTCTTTTTAGAAATAGATCTTTTCTATTGCTAAAGGGGTTTTTTTGTCTCATAGTGGGGGTCTTTCTTATGAGCCGGAACGGAAAGCTGATCTGTAAGAACAGCTTTTATCCTCGAGACACAATTGCGTTACATGGATGGCCATTCAGCTGAAGGCTTGCCAAAATATACCTCATTTTCTTACACACATCAGCAGTGGTAGGGGAATGACTGGATGGATACAGCTTCCCAACATAAAAATCAGTGGTTTAGAGGGAAAGTTAGGTCGGGGTCCCACTAGCGTGGGAGGATCACATGCGATGACCCTCTGCTCCTGATCTGCTGTGATCAGGAGCCGAGTGTCTTTGCTTTGTGCCCCGATGCTCTCGCATGAGAGGATCGGAGCACAGCTGCAGAGGAGACAGAGAAATCAATTTCTCCATCTTCTCCCTTCTCTGCTGCCGATGCCAGCAGGAGTCGCACTGCACTTGGGTGATATCCAAGCGCAGTGCAATCTTTCACACGCACCTATAGACTTATATGAGGGTGTGCAATCGCAGCATGTGGCGTTTTTTTTCCTGATGCATAGGATTAAATTAGTACGAATGCAATCTGATTTTTAATCGGATTGCATTTGTCCTATTTAATTACAAGTCTTCTCTGTTGTCTGCTGCATATGGATGACTTTTTATGGTGCGCAAAATGGTAAGTTAATCTTTGTGTGATATTACTTTGTAGGAACCATGAGCCCCCATTGTGTGACTGTTGTGACCACTTTAATATAAGAAATCCTGGGGTACTGTGATCTGTTTGGATTACAGCGGAGTCAGATTTAAAGATGTGTTCAGGGTGATAAGCAGCAGGTAAAAAAACAAAAAAAAACAAAGAAATCAGCTGGATGTGCAATGTGTAGGGGCACATTAACACTGTGGCCATTTAACAGACAAAGCCCAAGAAAAAAACCAAAATGAGCATATACTCTGCAGTAAAGAATAGTAATAGTACATGTAAAAAAAATAGGCTACTTAGTTAGCAATGATCAAAAAAGTGTAAAAGCCATCCCACCGTGACAAGGTGTACCCAATCGGGACGTTGCTATCCTATCTCTAGTATAAATCCTCAACTTGTGTCAGCCCAACTCAGTTTTAGCATTTAGAGAACCTAGCAAAAAAGCCAAACAAAAAACATGTGTAAGATTGCACTTTTTTTATTGCAATTTCACCGCACTTGGAATTTTTTTCCTGTTTTCGAGTACACGACATGCTAAAACCAATGATGTCTTTCAAAAGTACAACTCGTCCTGCAAAAATAACTCCTCACATGGCCATATTGACGGAAAAATAAAAAGTTATCGCTCTGGGAAGAAGAGGTGCGAAAAATGAAAACGCAAAACCTAAAAAAGCTCCGGTCATTAAGGGGTTAAGCCATTCTTCTGTCTGATGGCTACAATATAAAAAGTACTTAAAAGGAGAAAATATATAGAGTTGCTAAACAGACAACCCCTCAGCGCTGCCTTCATTGTCCCCTAGCGCATATTTATGCTGGTGTGACTGCTTGTGGGTACTTGATACATCTGTACTTTTTGCGCTGTCTGTGACTTTCAGGTTGTGCACTAAAGTGTGTAAATGTGTGTATTGCAATATCTGAAACGTATATCATTTATAATCAGCATTTATTATCAGTTTTCGCTCTGTAAGCCCATCTCTAGTTTTCCCTGAACTCGGATAAAGAAGTAGTGGTAGCTATCTACCATATTGTGTCTCATACACAGAGCACATAGGAGATATCTTGCTCCCTTTTACCTGTCAAGCTCAAAAGCACAATGGAGTACATAATGCAGAGAAGAACTTAGTGTAGATGTAAATCTACCAAAGGGATGAAACAGTAGAACACTTCTGCTTGCCTCTCCTCTCCGCAGCTTCCTCTTCCTCGCCATAAATCTTTATGGAGAGCACCTGTAACCTTATCTCTCAGTGATCAGTCTTCACCTGGGATTATCAGATGGGAAAACATATGGCAAAGTACAAGCGGTACAATGCTCATACCCAATGATCAGCCTCTCTAAACAGGCAGGCAATCATTTAAAAAACAAATGAAAGCTTGTCAGATGGGCGGGATGATTTATAAGCTGGCTTAAATATAGATGTCATCATGAGCACATTGTACACAGGACTATTGTATTATAGATCATTGTGAGCGCTTAGAAGTGAGGTTAGGACGATGTGAGTAAACGGTCAGAGAAGCGCCAGGAATAAGAGAAGAGAGCAGTAGTTACTTTAGCCCACAACGCGTTTCGGTCGAAACATCGTCCTAGCTTATCATCCTCCATTGGAGGTCTACGGCTGGAGCTGCATTGGACTACTAATACAAAACATCCTTTCGCCGCTTCCCTGCGCTTCCCAGTGACCACTATAATTCTGGACTTCTAGAAGTGAGGTTGGCACTTCTGAAGAAGATATCTGTCACCATAGAACAATTCAAACCAAGTACAGGCGCTCGGTGCTCGCTTTTGTGACCAAACCTATAAGTACACCTTCCCACCTACTTTTTTCTCTCAATGTTACCCCTCCTCTTCTTTGATTGATAGCTCTGGCATTATAAAGCCAAAAAAGGGTGGAGATAGCTGAAAAACAAGAGGGTGGGAAGGTGCACTTACATGTTTGGCCACATCAAGGGTGCACAGAGTGCCTATGTTGGGTTTGAAAAGTCATTCTGTGCTTACAGACTACATTTAAATTTCAACAAAGTTTTAATCAAAGCCCTGTACAGTAATATTCAACAAATATTCATGAAATAAAAGAGCATAAAAATAGTTAATACTGTTTTAATTTACTTATTTACATACATGTACTAACAGAAAAGAACTCAAAGGGTTTGTATCACCTCCAAAATCTAAATTTGCCCCTCTAAAAATTATACATTTTAGTGTTTTAGAGGCTGGGAAAACAACTTTTATTTCAGAAGCCAATGAGGGTGCTTCCGTGCACCATTAAACCCTCCTCTTTCCATAATCAAGTCTTTCCTTGGTCTTGATTGAGAGCGCTCGCTTGCCCAGCTGCCTAAGCTGGAGGAGCCCAGTGGCATGACACAGTGTCAGTGCGGGGGTACTGTGATAACTGGATCCTTTTTGTGGTCGCCACTCGCTACACCGATACATCTGGAAGTTTAATGAGCAGCGGCTTGGGAGAGGAACCAGGGATCAGATCGTGGCCGTGCTCACACTGCCTCCAAGTTCACTGTGCACATGCAGCATTGAGTTCAGGCAATGCTTTCAGTGGGAAAACGAGCAATGTCAATCAAGATCAGGGCAAGTGCTCCATATGCAAACTGGAGGGTGCAACGGTGAAATGAGCTATTGGACACATTTCCATAAAATAAATAAAAGCTGATTTCTATGCCACTAAAAGCTATACTGCTGGTATGACATGTAGTAGTTGAAGAGTGGTGTATGTGACACACTCCAGCTCTCCTCTGTCATGTCTGTGGCGACATTACAGACCATGGGCGGCAAGAGCTGCAGCATATCACATACATAGCTCTTCATGTGTTACAGGTAGCAGGGAATTATTCCTCGATGCAGGGACAGGGATAGAAGCAGAACGTTGTAAGTAATGGGAGTGAGATCTAAGTGTGATCTGGTTAGATAAATGAGTCTTACAAGATCACAGTTAGGCTGGTTTCACACTAGCGTTCGATCGCGCAGCGCATCATGCGCTATCGGGCGCACGCGCAATGTTCCCCTATGTTTAACATAGTGATCGCAGGGTCTTGCGAATGTACGCGCTCTTCAGCGTTTAGCGTGCGCTGCGCATTTTACAGGTGTGCGCCCTGACGCGCCGTACGCTACATGTTGCATTTTTTTTCCGGCGACATCGTTAAAAAAATTGCGCGCGCGCGTGTGCGCACAAAAATAGCATTACAGTCTATGTGGTCGCTGACGAGCGCTTGGCACCGCGCACGTCAGCACCTTGTGCGCGCACGCGATTTGAGTAAACAATGTCTAGACACTGGTCTAGAAGCAACATTGTTTTGGAGGAGTGTAAATAAAAGAAGGTGTCTTCAGGGTCAGACAATTACTCTACAGACAGCCTTGCAGAGAGCAGACAAGAGCCTACAAGTGTGGATTCTAGCTTCAGGAGCCAAAATGTGAGTATTCTTCAACATAATGTCTGTGTGTCCTGTACAATTTTATAATGTACTAATGTATTTTTTTTTTTTCTTTTCAGCATGTCTTCTTCTGGCTCAATGTATTCGCCAACACGGCAAGAACTGGCCCAAGCTGATCGTGAGGTGAGAATCTTGCAGCCTTTTGGTAAGTATAGCTGCCTCTAGAAATGTGTTTTAATTTTTTCTTTCTTTACAGACATCAGACACGGGCACTGAAGAAGTGCAGGAACGGTCTGAGCGGCAGCGGTCTGAGCGGGAGCGGTCTGAGCGGGAGCAGTCTGAGCGGGAGCCGTCTGAGCGGGAGCCGTCTGAGCGGGAGCCGTCTGAGCGAGAGCCGTCTGAGGATTCTGAGCGGGAGCAGCGTAGTCAAGTCGTGGCGAGGAGACGCAATGTGAGTGTATATATATATATTTTTTTTTCTGTCTTTTTATTTATCTTGCTTCTTTTCTGTTTCTTTTTGTATCTTTTCCAAAATTCTAAAAACATTCTATATTTTTTTTCTAGGTTCCACAACGGGATGACGAAGTCTACATTGACAACGGGCACCTTATCCGCCTTGCTGAGGAGCGTATCCCGTTGTGGGACAGCAGTGACCAGCAGTACAAAGACACAGTGGTGACCCGGCAGCTCTGGAATGAGGTGGCCTCAGGAATGATGGATGGCTGGGAGAGCGCCTCTCCAGCTTCCAAAAGGGCGTTCAGTAAGTATAAAGATGCTCTGTGATACTGCATTGATTTATGGTCCTGATGGTGCTGGTGTTTTTTTGGCAAGATATATTCTTGCATGAAAAGCACCAATGCCTTGTGGAAAATTGTGATTGATTTTGGTCTTCAACTGCTGCATTGATTTATGGTCCTGATGGTGCTGGTGTTTTTTGGGCAAGATATATTCTTGCATGAAAAGCACCAATGCCTTGTGGAAAACTGTGATTGATTTTGGTCTTCAACTGCTGCATTGATTTATGGTCCTGATGGTGCTGGTGTTTTTTTGGCAACATATATTCTTGCATGAAAAGCACCAATGCCTTGTGGAAAACTGTAATTGATTTTGGTCTTCAACTGCTGCATTGATTTATGGTCCTGATGGTGCTGGTGTTTTTTTGGCAAGATATATTCTTGCATGAAAAGCACCAATGCCTTGTGGGAAAACTGTGATTGATTTTGGTCTTCAACTGCTGCATTGATGTATGGTCCTGATGGTGCTGGTGTTTTTTTGGCAAGATATATTCTTGCATGAAAAGCACCAATGCCTTGTGGAAAACTGTGATTGATTTTGGTCTTCAACTGCTGCATTGATTTATGGTCCTGATGGTGCTGGTGTTTTTTTGGCAAGATATATTCTTGCATTTAAAACAACAATGCCTTGTGGAAAACTGTGATTGCTTTTTCAACTGCTGTCTTGATCCTGTTTTCAGTCTTGCTCCTGATGATACTGTTGTTTTCGATGATACATATATTCTAGCAGGAAACATAACAGTGTCCTCAGTATCAACAGTGACTGCATTGTGTCTAGAATTTTATTTGTGCTGCTGTATTGACTGTTTGCAAAGTTCTATCCGGTGTGTGTGCTGATAATTAAGTTGCCTTAAGTGCATTTTCTAATTTTTTTTTTTCTTTTTTTCCCAACAGTGAACAAACTCCGCACACGTTGGCGCTCGATGAAGGACCGCTTCAACACTGATGTTCGTGCTGAGGGACAGGTTCGGAGTGGCTCAGTGGCAAGGCGCAGAAGTACCGCTATCATCGCGAGTTGGCTTTCCTGAGACCGGTCCTTGCCAGTAGAGCGTAAGTGGTTTTTTTTTTGGTTTGTTATTACTATGTGCTTTTCTATTCCACAGGTGATGCTTCTTGTAAATGCATGATACTCATGTTTTCCCTTTCTTTCCACAGCACTTGGAGCAGCACCCTGCAACCTGTCCCGGGAGCGGTTCTTCATCTATCGACCTCGGACCCGTCCCAGCTTTCCAACAGTCAGAAAGCATCTTGCAGGTCAGCAACACAGACAGCTGGTGACCAGGAAGCTGGTCCATCAGGTGTTCCCCTGTCCCAGGTCTCTGTCACTGGTTATGCGGGCACTACCCGCCAGCGGCAGAGGGCTTTGGACAGGAATGTCATGCCCGAGTTCATGCACTTGAGCGAGGCCTTTAAGGCCAGCCTCAAGGCGCTGGCCGCCAGAACGGAAAGCGGTTTTTCCCTGATGGAACGTGGTTTTAACCACATGGAACACCGCTTCCACTCTGTTGACCAGCGCCTTGACCGTCTGGAGGCCGACCTCAACAGACCAGCGCACCATTTTTTCAGTAAAATTCTCCCAATCTTCCCCCAAACGTCATTCCTAATAAAAAAAATTTTGGCTCTTTTTTATTACAAAATAAATGTCAACTTGTGCTTTCAAAAAATTTGGAATGGTTACTGTGTCTATCGCCGACTACACACACTGCGCCAGACACTTAGCATTTTTGCAACAACATATATCTCCATTACTGTTTCTTGTGTGAGACATGTTTCTTGTGTCAGTCATGGAGATGTGTGATGTCAACAAACCAAATCTACATGACTTACCTTTTCAACAACAGTCTCTACATTCTAGTAATATTGCACATACTCGATCCAGCAGGGTTCCCCAACTCCAGTCCTCAAGGTCCACCAAAAGATCATGTTGTATGGAATCCTCTTTTTTTTGGGCTCTTGTGAAACAGTTATCAACGGAGCTATGGATTTCATTACAACATGATCTGGTGGTGGACCTTGTGGAGTGGAGTTGGGGAACCCTGCTGGATCCAGTCTGTCTGTGCAATATTACTAGAATGTCGACACTGCTGTGAAAAAGACAAGTCATGTAGATTAGTTTCTTTGACAAAACATATCTCCAAGACTGACACAACAAACGTCAGTAATTGAGATATCTGGTGCATTGCACACACTGAATTGAGCAGTGTTTCCCAACTACAGTATTCAAAGCAAACTAACATAGCATGTTTTTAGTAATTAAATTTGACTTAAAATTTTTTTAAAAAAAAGTAAACATCATATGTTGGTTGACATTTAGGACTACATTTTGAAAACCATGGCTATAGAGGATGGTGTTGAGTGCAAGGCATAATCTATTGTTCTCATTTAACTATTAGACAAAAAGGCAAGGAACTATAGATATACCTTGTAAATAACCACATAATCTATATAGTCACCTACTCTGGAGTATTAGTGAAATCATGATGCACAAAACACAGCATCATAAATTCACTGATACACCTGGCTACTTGCTAATGGTATTGGGAGTGTAAAAACAGAGAATGCACTCAGTACAGGTATCAAAACAGTTTTTTTTATTAACATACAAAGAACATGCAATAAAATTTTTTTAAATCATTTGCTCTTGCCATTCCACCTGTCCTACATCTGAGTTGAAGTAGGCCGCAAATTGGTCCCTCATTTGGCCAACTTCAACAGATGACCTGAGAGGGTGCTGTGTAAATTCAGGAAATGGATTAGGATCAACATCATCAAGATCAAAGTTCGGGTGCTCTCGAGAAAGTACAAAGTTATGTAGAACAACACAGGCCTTGACCACCTCATCCACGGTTTCCAGTTTCAGATTAATAGCTGTGCCAAGAATGCGCCATCTAGATACAAGGATACCAAATGCACACTCTACTGTTCTCCTGGCCCTGGTGAGCCTGTAATTGAAAATTCTTTTGTTGTGGTCCAAGTCCAGGCTGGAGTAGGGTTTCAGCAGGTTTTGGCACATCTGGAACGCTTCATCACCAACCATTACAATGGCTGTGGCGGACCTTCGGTGTTGGGAAGAGGCCGTGGCATGGGGAAATTGAAGTTGTTGCCATACAACCTCCTGCCCATGTCCGAGGTCTTAAAAGCCTGGGAGTCATTCCCACGGCCAAATGCCCCAATGTCCACTGCAATAAACACACAGTCTGCATCCGCAATGGCCAACAGTACAGTAGAAAAGTACTTTTTGTAGTTAAAGAACTCAGAGCTTGTTCTTTTGGGCTTGATAATCCGGATGTGTTTCCCATCCACCGCTCCCAAACAGTTTTCTGCGGTTGGCATGGGCATGAATTCGGGACAAAGAACGTTCCAGAGAGCTCGGCAGGTGTCCGCTACAATTCCAGATAACGTGGAGATTCCAATCCGGTACTGGAAGTGCAGTGACGAGAGGGTCTCTCCAGTAGCCATGAATCTGTGACACAAAGAAAATAATTAATATTTGTGTATACATAATTTTTTAACACGTTAAATTAAAAAAAAAAAAAAATTCTGCAGCCTTTGGTTCAATACATGCCATCCAAAAATTAACGCTGCTTGTAGTTACAGACATGGCAGAACTGTAATTATGCCAGATTTGGAAGAGTACATGTCACAAACAAGAAAAATCAACAGGCAAAGGTTTAGCAA
This sequence comes from Dendrobates tinctorius, assembly GCF_039654945.1. Lineage (NCBI taxonomy): Eukaryota > Metazoa > Chordata > Amphibia > Anura > Dendrobatidae > Dendrobates > Dendrobates tinctorius. The sequence continues at coordinate 48,503,725 of NW_027361714.1, forward strand.
AACTACCTACCTTAATGTGACAAGGAGCCGTTCCTCAGGAGTAATCGCACGCCGGAGCTGCGTGTCCTGTCTCCGGATGACTTCTTTGACCCGACCAAGCAAATAGTTAAAGGTTTCTTGGGTCATCCGGTTATAATCCGTAAATTTCTCCGGGCTTGCCTGTAGCTCACTGTAGAGGGTGTGGTACGCTCCACGGCTCTCCTGGAGTTCAATAATGGGATGTATCCACATACGCCGCTGCTGCCGTCTTCGCTGCCTCTCTCTCTCCCTCTGTTCATGGCAAGCAACGGCATAAGCCTGAGCCATCCTCATGTCCAGATCCAAGTCAAAGTAAAAGCTCTTCCAGCGCAGATCCATGTTTCTCAAGTCAAATGCAAGCAAATGTGAAGCATTCAGGTGTAAATAGGGTCTATATAAAGAATTTCCATAGACACGCCCACTGGTGTCCCATTGGTGGAGTGTGTTGCAAGAATTTTTCAAGGATTTTTTCTCCTGTTTATTGCGCATTAAAAATGCAAACGCATGAAAACGTTGCTATTTTTTGTTGTAATGCGCACAATAATGATACAAAATAAAGCAGCCTTTGCATGCGCTTTTGACATGCTTTTCATGTGCGCTCCAAACGCAGCACAAAAAAACGCTAGTGTGAAAGTAGCCTAAGAAAGCCGGTTCTAAACTTTTCTGGGGACGTTTTTTTTTCTATTGTATAATGCCTCCTGATTATGATAGGCCAACGTCATATGCAGAGGAAAAACTACATGCCCCCAGTGAAGAATCTATGGAAGGGAAATTAGCATCTAAACTTTACAAGCTAATATTTCCACACTGGAGATGAGGAATAAAAACTAAAAATTATGTTTTATTCAGATCTTCAGCCACTTTAAGTACATTAATTAGCAATTTGGAGGTCACAGACTAATTAAAATAAAAATTAAAACAAGGCAATGTACAAGTATACACTACAAAATGGCACGTTTCTCTGTTTAGAGAAAAGTAAAGAAAAAATTGTGCATGTTACGGCTTACTGAAAGTAATTCTGCACCTCGTATCCACGGCTGGTTTGCAATAAATGTTTTGCTGCTTTGTATTTGTTGGATATAAATTACCTACTAGATACAGCGTGAGGCACTGACTGCATTATCCTAGGGATTATGTGATCTCAAGGTTCCCTTTTGGGTTCCAAATGTTAAAAAAAAAATTAAAAAAACCCCAAAACATGCAATACATTGTTCTCTGTTATATTTGACATCTATGCTATTGTTACGAAGTAAAAAAGCAAGGTGGGAATGATGCCAAAACATTTTCTCCAGCAGTTGCAAAGATACAGATAGAAGAAAAATATTGTTTTCTTGATTATGAATATATGGAGTTAAAGGTGTCGTTCACACTAATGATATTAATTGTGATATAAACTGTCATCAATAGCAGACTGGTAGAGATCTGATAACCACTACCTCCACTAATTATACGCTATTAGCTCTAGCGGCAGCCAGATGTAGACAGTGATTAAAGCTGACCGGTGCTGCTCCATACACTGTCTAGTGAAGAAATAAGCCTGACAACCTCATAAGCAATTGCAAATATTGCACTAAGTTCAGTCTATAGGTTCAGTCTTATGCCCCAAATTCTTTAGTCCTTCAAAAAACAAATTGAAAAATACTAGTCACGCAGAACGCAAATCCTTCAAAGCAAAAAAGTGACATTTCTCCCACTTGAAAGCTGTTAGTTACATTAGGAAGTTTACTCATTTACTCCAAGCTCTTGGATTTGGTATATTCATTTGGTATATTCGAGGGATGAGCCGTGTTCAACCAGCACCTTTTGTAGTTTATAAAGGGCAATGGGGCTTGTCATATCCAAAGGAGTTCCCCACTGGCCTAACGTCTCGGAGTGGCTCTGGCCTAGGAACGTCAGCCTCTGTTACACATTCAATGCTAGAATCACTATTTTCAGTGCGATAGTAGTTCCTGCTGCTTGACTCTTCTAGTTCATTCTGGTCCTCATCTGCTCTCTGGTCAGATTCCCCTACAGAGCTATGGTATCCATGATCACTACCCTCTCTGTTGTCTGAATCATCTGACACAGGCAGAGGCTTATCTGCCTCCTCAGGCGTCATTTTCTCTTCAGGTGAGTCGGCGGGAGATACAGACACTTGATCATACTTGGTTGTTTGATCAGAAGGCAAATATCTTTGTGTCGTCATGGCTTTTGCGAAGGTGCTCTGTAAAATGGAAAAAGCGGTAAGAAGTCCATTCAGAACCAATATAACTTTGCTTTGAGGACAATGGAAACTTAAAGAAGCACTCCTCCCATTAAAGTTTTTATCCTCTTAGTATATTGCAGCCATCATACTATAAAGCACTGTGTACTGACAATTTCTCATTTTGCCTTTCTCCCCAGCTAATTCTTCTCTTTTCCATTAGGTCTATGGCATCACGTGATTAAAAACAGATTAGCTGAATCCTTCTAAGCTCTATGTAGAAACAGGAGGTCAATTTCCCTGTATGAGTTATAGGTCACTGCAAAAGTCAATAGAGGGGGGAGTGGAGGAGGTGTTGAAGAGAGGAATGATTTCTGCAGGTACAAGAGACTTCCTGTTTCTACATAGAGCAGAGAAAAGAATTTACTCGGTAGAAAGGAAAAATGAGCAATTGTAAGTACACAGTGCTCTACACTGTGGCTTGCGAAAGTATTCAGCCCCCTGGAACTTTTCAACTTTTTCCCACATATTATGCTTCAAACATAAAGATGCCAAATGTAAATTTTTGGTGAAGAATCAATAACAAGTAGAACACAATTGTGAAGCTGAACGAAATTTATTGGTTATTTTAAATTTTTGTGGAAAGCCAAAACTGAAAAGTGGGGCGTGCAATATCATTCGGCCCCTTTACTTTCAGTGCAGCAAACTCACTCCAGAAGTTCATTGTGGATCTCTAAATTATCCAATGTTGTCCTAAATGACTAATGATGATAAATATAATCCACCTGTGTGTAATCAAGTCTCTGTATAAATGCACCTGCTCTGTGATAGTCTCAGAGTTCTGTTTGAAGCACAGAGAGCAAGGAACACAACAGGCAGGTCCATAATACTGTTGTGGAGAAGTTTAAAGCCTGACTTGGATACAAAATGATTTCCAAAACTTTAAACATGCCAAGGAGCACTGTGCAAGTGATCATATTGAAATGGAAGGAGTATCATACCACTGCAAATCTACCAAGACCCGGCCGTCCCTCTAAACTTTCATCTCAACCAAGGAAAAGACTGATCAGAGATTCAGCCAAGAGGCCCATGATCACTCTAGATGAACTGCAGAGATCTACAGCTGAGGTGGGACAGTCTGTCCATAGGACAACAATCAGTTGTACACTGCACAAATCTAGCCTTTATAGAAGAGTGGCAAGAAGAAAGCCATTTCTCAAAGATATCCACAAAAAGTGTCATTTAAAGTTTGCAACAAACCATCTGGGAGACACACCAAACATGTGGAAGGTGCTCTGGTCAGATGAAACCAAAATCGAACTTTTTGGCAACAATGCCAAATGATATGTTTGGCGTAAAAGCAACACAGCTCATCACCCTGAACACACCATCCCCACTGTCAAACATGGTGATGGCAGCATCATGGTTTGAGCCGCTTTTCCTCAGCAGGGACAGGGAAGATGGTTAAAATTGATGGGAAGATGGATGGAGCCAAATACAGGACCATTCTTTAATAAAACCTGTTGGAGTCTGCAAAAGACCTGAGACTGGGACGGAGATTTGTCTTCCAACAAGACAATGATCCCAAACATAAAGCAAAATCTACAATGGAATGGTTCACAAATAAACGTATCCAGGTGTTAGAATGGCCAAGTCAAAGTCTAGACCTGAATCCAATCGAGAATCTGTGGAAAGAGCTGAAAACTGCTGTTCACAAACGATCTCCATCAAACCTCACTGAGCTCGAGCTGTAGACCAAGGAAGAATGGGCAAGAATTTCAGTCTCTCGATGTAGAAAACTGATAGAGATACTGTATACCCTAAGTGACTTGCAGCTGTAATCGCAGCAAAAGGTAGCGTAACAAAGTATTATGTTAAAGGGGCCGAATAATATTGCACACCCCACTTTTCAGTTTTTGACTTTCCACAAAAAATGTAAAATAACCAATAAATTACATTCAACTTCACAATTGTGTCCCACTTGTTGATTCTTCACCAAAAATTTACATTTCGTATCTTTATGTTTGAAGCATGATATGTGAGAAAAGGTTGAAAAGTTCCAGGGGGCCGAATACTTTCGCAAGGCACTGTAATATTATGACTGCAATATATTAAGAGGATAAACACTTTGATGGAAGGATGGCTTCTTTAAGATGCAAGTCTGCACTTCACATCTTGATAACTTTGCTTTATCCCCTCATGTTTTCACCTTGCTGACAAGGTCCCATTTTAAAAATCAAACCAGTGTCACATTATGTACTAATAACTAAAATGCTTTTACATGTCCCAGTGATCCTGAGATTGTTTTTTCTGACATTTCAGGGTATTTGCAGACTTTCAGTATTAGGCAGCACTTTGGATGCAGCACATGTTTGCGCTGTCCAAAGCGCTGACGGCTTTTGATTGCAGGTGATTCCGCATGTGTTCACTGAACCGCGCAAAATCACCACGTCCAATACACTGGGACGGATGAAATATATCTTGTGGAGACTCACGTCTCCGCAAGATAAATAGACATGCTACGGTCTGGTAAGACGTGCCGCATGTGCGTCTCCGCAGGGAAGCCGCGGGTTATCGGAGCACGCATAGTGGACATGGGATTTCATGAAATCTCATCCACTAAGCTGTAACATTTGGGTGCTGTGGGTTGGACGCTACGCTTGTACACAGCGTCCAACCCACATTTCTTACTGACCGTGAGAACATACCCTTATACTTCACGTTAGTGGTAACTTTAGGCCAATAGGATACCGTAAGTTTATTTTTGGGAGAAAAAAACTGAAATTTTCTCAAAATTTGCAATTTTCAAACCTTAAATTTGTATGCTGTTGTAACTTTTAGTTATATCACACACAGTTAATAAACAATATTTCCCCTAAGTCTATTTTCCATCAACATTATTTTTGAAACACCCTTTCATTTATATTAAAAGGATTAGAAAGTTTTTACTGCAATTTCAATTTTTTGAACAAATTCGGAAAACTGTCACTGACCAAAAAAGTCAGGATCCGGCATTCTATTTTCTTTATTATTGGTTGGGGCAAGATTATCTCCTCTTTACTTATTATTTCTCTGGGACAGCTATAGGTCTAGATAAGGCATGACAGTGACATGAGCACACAGATAAAGACTCTTTCCTTGGGTGGAGGAGCTTTACTTCAATACTTCTTGAAGATTGGAATAATCTATTACATCTTTCAGTCAACTGCTTTGAGGCTTTTTAAAAAATAAAAAAAATTCAGATGCTGCAATTCTTTTTAACTTTTGATCTTGCATCTTTAACTAACATATTAGAATATCTGTCTATTAAATGAGCAAAGAATACATATTTGTGGGAGAAGCGCAAGAAATAATTTTATATAGTCACCTTAACCCCATCCTGACATGGCGATTTTCTGGTTTAGCCCTTTCATTTATTCCTCCTCTTATCCAAGAGCCATAACGTTTATATTTTTCTGCCGACAGAGGGCTTGCTGTTTGTGAGGCGAGTTGTATTTTGGAATGACACCATTCAGTTTATCATGTAAACCCTTAACGACCGTGGATACGCCTTTTAACGGCAGCTGTTAAGGGTACGTATTCCTCAGCGCTGTTTTTTAAGTGTATTGTGCCCCCAGCTTTGGAAAATATCCGTGGTCTCAGCTACCGGGGGTAGCTGAGACCCCGGAGAATGTGATTCGGGTCGGTTTTTACCATCCCCTGCCACATGAACGGCAATCACAAAAAAAAGGTTGGTTTTCCATTCATTTCTCTCTCCTCTGATATGATCTAGTACACCAGAGGAGAAATGGAGGTCCCTTGAACCCACCCCAGTACCTCTGCCATCCCTGGATTCTCCTGCTCCGTTCTTTGGCTCTTCACATCATCTTCTAGAAAAAAACCTGCCGGCTGGTACCCAGCAACAATAGATTTTTTTCCTACTGGTTCATTTTGATCACTGTGATAGACCCTATCACAGTGATAAAAAAAAATAGTAAAACAAACCCCCCTTTGTCACCCCCTTAGCTAAAAATAATAAAATTAAAAAATTGTAATCTTTTCCATTCTTTGCAGCTGGGGTTAGGGTTGTGGTCAGGGCTGTGCTGGGGTCAGGGTTGTGGACGGAGTTAGAGGTGTGTTTAGGGCTGTGCTAGGGTTGGAGTTAGAACTGGGGGGGTTCCACTGTTTAGGCACATCAGGTGTCTCCAAACGCGAAATAGAGCCCGCCATCGATTCCAGACAATTCTGCGTTCAAAAAAGTCAAACGGCGCTCTCTCCCTTCTGAGCCCTGCTTTTTTGTGAATAAAGTTAAATGTTAATTTTTTTCCCACATTGCTTTAGTTCTCATGAAGCACCTGAAGGGTTAATAAACTTCTTAAATGTGGTTTTGAGCACCTTGAGGGGTGCAGTTTTTAGAATCATGTCACTTTTGGGTATTTTCTGACATATAGGCCCCTCAAAGTCACTTCAAATGTGATGTGGTCCCTAAAAAAACTGGTTTTGTAAATTCTGTTTTGAAATATGAGAAATCGCTGGTCAACTTTTAACCCTTATGACTTCCTAACAAAAAAAAATTAGGTTTCCATAATTGTGCTTATGTAAAGCTGACATGTGGGAAATGTTATTCATTTACTATTTTGTGTGAAATGACTCTGATTTAAGGGCACAAAAATTAAAAGTTTAAAATTGCAAAATTTTCATAATTTGCCAAATTTTGTTTTTGTTCATAAATAGTCTTATCAAATAAATTTTACCACTAACATGAAGTACAATATGTCATGAAAAAACAATCTCAAAATCAATGGGATACGTTGAAGCGTTCCAGAGTTATAACCTCAGTGTGACACTGGTCAGAATTGTAAAAACTGACTCTGTCACTAAGGTCGTAATATACTAAAAAGTGGAAAAAATATTCCCAGAGCGGCAAAATAATGGAAATAGAACAATTCTAAAATGTTTTTTTCTTAATATACCATTTTCAATACGCAATAAAAATGACCTGGAGAGATGATTCTACATGTCAGCATGATTATGGTAATACCAAAAACACAGAGGTCGATACACTAAGGCTGACGTAGCACCCACTAGCTTGAGTACAGGAGGTGTTTAATTAATCCAGAGGTGAACGCAACTTAATGAATTCGGCGCCTGTGCTGAGTAGCGTGCGCCGCGCCAATAAGTCATGGAATGGAGTAGCATTTCTGGCACACAAAATGCCATCATTTTTGATTACTTTGATGAGGGTGTTGCCACGCTCCTGTCCAGCTCTTCCCATGCCGAGTCAAAATGGTGTGAACACATAAAAGTTGCAAAACACCCCCCCGCCCCTCGGCTTACACACAAGTCATTGTGCCAGAAAGCCGGAGTGGGAGCGGCAGGTCACAGAGGCAGGAGCCGGCGGCTGTGGCTAAAGCCTGTACCGCTGCTGTAATAGCGCACAGTGCCAGCCGCAGCCGCCGGCTTCCAACACACATTATACTCACCTACCTGTGCGCCCTCGGTGGCACTGCATCTCATTCCGGCTTTTTGCAGCTCTTGCTGCCGAGCGATCACTTGGCCCCGCTCATTAAGGTAATGAATATGCATACCTCTCCACTCCCATAGGCGAGGAGTGCATATTCAGTACCTTAATGAGCGGGGCCACGTGACTGCTCGGCAGGAAGAGCTGCAGGCGCCGGCAGCTGGAACTAGATGCAGTGCCAGCACTCAGGGCGCGCAGGTAGGCGAGTAGGATGTTTTGTTTTTCTTTTTTCCAATAGAAAACATGCAAACAGGGATAGGGGATAAGGAGCCAAGCATATAGGGATGGGATGGGGGAGGCATGCATACATTGACAGGGACGGGGTGGTATGCATACAATGACAGGGACAGGGGAGCCATGCATACCAGGACAGGGATGAGGAGACAATGCATACCCGGCAATAAGTTAACCCAGTTTTCCGTGGCAAAAGTAGGTACCTCTGCTTATACTCTGGTTGGCTTATACTCGAGTATATACAGTAAATAAATTTGCATGTGTCGCCATCTTTTGAGAGCAACATTTTTAATGATTCCATTGAGGGGGAAATACTATGTTTTGATCACCTCTTATTGCATTTTTTGATCAGTTGTGAAGGCCGAAAAATAGCATTGCTGGCATTTTGATATTTTAATAATTACGCTGTTTACTGATCAGGCTAATTAATTTAACATTTTTATACACTGGATTTTTTGAAAGTAGTAACACTATAAATGTGTAATGTATTTTAGTTTCCAAATTTTTAATTGGGGAAAAGGGGGGCAATTTGGATTTTATTTTTTTTTTACTTTTCACAGTATTTTGTTGTCCCCTTAGGAGACTTCAACCTGTGATCGTCTGTTCGCTTGTACTATATATAGTAATACAAAAGTATTGCTTTATATAGCAAAAATCATGGTCTCCTATGAACGCCAGCCACAGTCCAACTTTCACAGGGGTACCATCACGACGGGCACAGCAGGCGTGTTCAGTAGACTCCTGATTGTCATGGCAACCCACCTCTGCCATGCAAACGCGCCAATGGCTGGTTAGAACAGTGAGCCCCTGGGACAAGCGTTGAAAATGCTGCTGTAATAGAA